>NW_025229207.1:18678-21421 GCF_018294505.1 Triticum aestivum | reverse complement strand
GTGCGTACGGAACGCAAAAAAAGTCTGGAGTTGTAATAAGTTTTAAAAAATGAAGTGCCAGTGTAACAGATGAGTTCTCGTCCGAAACCCTGGTACTCCGAAAGAGATTGTCCAGTTTGTACACGAAGTGCGTCCAGTTTTTGCCGTAACCCTCTCTACACTTTTGCACATGCTATGTGGGTGAAATGATGATACCATGCCAAGTTTCAACATTTTCAGAGTTCATTTTGTAGTTATTTTTAATTTCACGGTCATTTAGCACTTTAAACAAATCGGTAAATGACTGGAAAATAGCAAATGATGTCAGAGTGTGTTGAAAATTGATGACGTTGCTTTGAATGGTGCGTACGGAACGCAAAAAAAGTTTGGAGTTGTAATAAGTTTAAAAAAATGAAGTGCGAGTGTAACAGATGAGTTCTCGTCCGAAACCCTGATACTCCGAAAGAGATTGTCCAGTTTGTACACGAAGTGTGTCCAGTTTTTTCCGTAACCCTCTCTACTCTTTTGCACATGCTATGTGGGTGAAATGATGATACCATGCCAAGTTTCGACATTTTCAGAGTTCATTTTGCAGTGATTTTCAATTTCACGGTCATTTAGGTCTCTATGCAAATCGGTAAATGACTGAAAAATAGCAAATGATGTCAGAAAGTTTTGAAAATTGATGACGTCGCTTTGAATGGGGCGTACAGAACGCAAAAAAGTCTGGAGTTGTAATAAGTTAAAAAAATGAAGTGCCAGTGTAACAGATGAGTTCTCGTCCGAAACCCTGATACTTCGAAAGAGATTGTCCAGTTTGTACACGAAGTGCGTCCAGTTTTTGCCGTAACCCTCTCTACTCTATTGCACATGCTATGTGGGTGAAATGATGATACCATGCCAAGTTTCAACATTTTCAGAGTTCATTTTGTAGTGATTTTCAATTTCACGGTCATTTAGCTCTCTAAACAAATCGTTAAATGACCAAAAAATAGCAAATCATGCCAGAAAGTTTTGAAAATTGATGGCGTCACTTTGAATGGTGTGTACGGAATGCAAAAAAGTCTGGAGTTGTAATAAGTTTAAAAAAATGAAGTGCCGATGTAACAGATGAGTTCTCGTCCGAAACCCTGATACTCCGAAAGAGATTGTCCAGTTTGTACAAGAAGTGCATCCAGTTTTTGCCGTAACCCTCTCTACTCTTTTGCACATGCTATGTGGGTCAAATGATGATGCCATGCCAAGTTTCGACATTTTCAGAGTTCATTTTGTAGTGATTTTAAATTTCACGGTCACTTAGCTCTATAAACAAATCGGTAAATGACTGAAAAATACCAAATGATTTCAGAAAGTGTTGAAAATTGATGACGTCGCTTTGAATGGTGTGTACGGAACGCAAAAAAAGTTTGGAGTTGTAATAAGTTTAAAAAAATGAAGTGCCAGTGTAACAGATGAGTTCTCGTCCGAAACCCTGATACTCCGAAAGAGATTGTCCATTTTGTACACGAAGTGCGTCCAGTTTTTTGCCGTAACCCTCTCTACTCTTTTGCACATGCTATGTGGGTGAAATGATGATACCATGCCAAGTTTCAACATTTTCAGAGTTCATTTTGTAGTGATTTTTCAATTTCACGGTCATTTAGCTCTTTAAACAAATCTGTAAATGACTGGAAAATAGCAAATGATGTCAGAGTGTGTTGAAAATTGATGACGTTGCTTTGAATGGTGCGTACGGAACGCAAAAAAAGTGTGGAGTTGTAATAAGTTTAAAAAATGAAGTGCCAGTGTAACAGATGAGTTCTCGTCCGAAACCCTGGTACTCCGAAAGAGATTGTCCAGTTTGTACACGAAGTGCGTCCAGTTTTTGCTGTAACCCTCTCTACTCTTATGCACATGCTATGTGGGTGAAATGATGATACGATGCCAAGTTTCGACATTTTCAGAGTTCATTTTGTAGTGATTTTAAATTTCACGGTCACTTAGCTCTATAAACAAATCGGTAAATGACTGAAAAATAGCAAATGATGTCAGATAGTGTTGAAAATTGATGACGTCGCTTTGAATGGTGTGTACGGAATGCAAAAAAAGTTTGGAGTTGTAATAAGTTTAAAAAAATGAAGTGCCAGTGTAACAGATGAGTTCTCGTCAGAAACCCTGATACTTCGAAAGAGATTGTCCAGTTTGTACACGAAGTGCGTCCATTTTTTGCCGTAACCCTCTCTACTCTCTTGCACATGCTATGTGGGTGAAATGATGATACCATGCCAAGTTTCGACATTTTCAGAGTTCATCTTGTAGTGATTTTCAATTTCACGGTCATTTAGCTCTCTAAACAAATCGGTAAATGACTGAAAAATACCAAATGATGTCAGAAAGTGTTGAAAATTGATGATGTCGCTTTGAATGGTGTGTACGGAACGCAAAAAAAGTTTGGAGTTGTAATAAGTTTAAAAAAATGAAGTGCCAGTGTAACAGATGAGTTCTCGTCCGAAACCCTGATACTCCGAAAGAGATTGTCCAGTTTGTACACGAAGTATGTCGAATTTTTGCCGTAACCCTCTCTACCCTTTTGCACATGCTATGTGGGTGAAATGATGATACCATGTCAAGTTTCAACATTTTCAGAGTTTATTTTGTAGTGATTTTTCAATTTCATGGTCATTTAGCTCTTTAAACAAATCGGTAAATGACTGGAAAATAGCAAAAGATGTTAGAGTGTGTTGAAAATTGATGACGTTGCTTTGAATGGTGCGTACAGAACGCA
>NW_025229207.1:14243-14972 GCF_018294505.1 Triticum aestivum | reverse complement strand
AAGTGTTGAAAATTGATGACGTCGCTTTGAATGGTGTGTACGGAACGCAAAAAAAGTTTGGAGTTGTAATAAGTTTAAAAAAATGAAGTGCCAGTGTAACAGATGAGTTCTCGTCCGAAACCCTGATACTCCGAAAGAGATTGTCCAGTTTGTACACGAAGTGCGTCCAATTTTTGCCGTAACCCTCTCTACTCTTTTGCACATGCTATGTTTGTGAAATGATGATACCATGCCAAGTTTCAACATTTTCAAAGTTCATTTTGTAGTGATTTTTCAATTTCACGGTCATTTAGCTCTTTAAACAAATCGGTAAATGACTGGAAAATAGCAAATGATGTAAGAGTGTGTTGAAAATTGATGACGTTGCTTTGAATGGTGCGTACGGAACGCAAAAAAAGTTTGGAGTTGTAATAAGTTTAAAAAATGAAGTGCTAGTGTAACAGATGAGTTCTCGTCCGAAACCCTGGTACTCCGAAAGAGATTGTCCAGTTTGTACACGAAGTGCGTCCAGTTTTTGCCGTAACCCTCTCTACTCTTTTGCACATGCTATGTGGGTGAAATGATGATACGATGCCAAGTTTCGACATTTTCAGAGTTCATTTTGTAGTGATTTTAAATTTCACGGTCACTTAGCTCTATAAACGAATCGGTAAATGACTGAAAAATAGCAAATGATGTCAGCAAGTGTTGAAAATTCATGACGTCGCTTTGAATGGTGTGTACGGAACG
>NW_025229207.1:13573-14035 GCF_018294505.1 Triticum aestivum | reverse complement strand
GTTTGTACACGAAGTGCGTCCAGTTTTTGCCGTAACCCTCTCTACTCTCTTGCACATGCCATGTGGGTGAAATGATGATACCATGCCAAGTTTCGACATTTTCAGAGTTCATTTTGCAGTGATTTTTCAATTTCACGGTCATTTAGCTCTTTAAACAAATCGGTAAATGACTGGAAAATAGCAAATGATGTAAGAGTGTGTTGAAAATTGATGACGTTGCTTTGAATGGTGCGTACGGAACGCAAAAAAAGTTTGGAGTTGTAATAAGTTTAAAAAATGAAGTGCCAGTGTAACAGATGAGTTCTCGTCCGAAACCCTGGTACTCCGAAAGAGATTGTCCAGTTTGTACACGAAGTGCGTCCAGTTTTTGCCGTAACCCTCTCTACTCTTTTGCACATGCTATGTGGGTGAAATGATGATACCATGCCATGTTTCGACATTTTCAGAGTTCATTTTGTAGTG
>NW_025229207.1:12300-12725 GCF_018294505.1 Triticum aestivum | reverse complement strand
GTCCAGTTTTTGCCGTAACCCTCTCTACTCTCTTGCACATGCTATGTGGGTGAAATGATGATACCATGCCAAGTTTCGACATTTTCAGAGTTCATTTTGTAGTGATTTTCAATTTCACGGTCATTTAGCTCTCTAAACAAATCGGTAAATGACTGAAAAATACCAAATGATGTCAGAAAGTGTTGAAAATTGATGACGTCGCTTTTAATGGTGTGTACGGAACGCAAAAAAAGCTTGGAGTTGTAATAAGTTTAAAAAAATGAAGTGCCAGTGTAACAGATGAGTTCTCGTCCGAAACCCTGATACTCCGAAAGAGATTGTCTAGTTTGTACACGAAGTGCGTCCAATTTTTGCCGTAACCCTCTCTACTCTTTTGCACATGCTATGTGGGTGAAATGATGATACCATGCCAAGTTTCAACATTT
>NW_025229207.1:11592-12054 GCF_018294505.1 Triticum aestivum | reverse complement strand
GTTTGTACACGAAGTGCGTCCAGTTTTTGCCGTAACCCTCTCTACTCTCTTGCACATGCCATGTGGGTGAAATGATGATACCATGCCAAGTTTCGACATTTTCAGAGTTCATTTTGCAGTGATTTTTCAATTTCACGGTCATTTAGCTCTTTAAACAAATCGGTAAATGACTGGAAAATAGCAAATGATGTAAGAGTGTGTTGAAAATTGATGACGTTGCTTTGAATGGTGCGTACGGAACGCAAAAAAAGTTTGGAGTTGTAATAAGTTTAAAAAATGAAGTGCCAGTGTAACAGATGAGTTCTCGTCCGAAACCCTGGTACTCCGAAAGAGATTGTCCAGTTTGTACACGAAGTGCGTCCAGTTTTTGCCGTAACCCTCTCTACTCTTTTGCACATGCTATGTGGGTGAAATGATGATACCATGCCATGTTTCGACATTTTCAGAGTTCATTTTGTAGTG
>NW_025229207.1:10179-11366 GCF_018294505.1 Triticum aestivum | reverse complement strand
TAAATGACTGAAAAATAGCAAATGATGTCAAAAAGTTTTGAAAATTGATGACGTCGCTTTGAATGGTGTGTACGGAATGCAAAAAAGTCTGGAGTTGTAATAAGTTTAAAAAAATGAAGTGCCAGTGTAACAGATGAGTTCTCGTCAGAAACCCTAATACTTCGAAAGAGATTGTCCAGTTTGTACACGAAGTGCGTCCAGTTTTTGCCGTAACCCTCTCTACTCTATTGCACATGCTATGTGGGTGAAATGATGATACCATGCCAAGTTTCAACATTTTCAGAGTTCATTTTGTAGTGATTTTCAATTTCACGGTCATTTAGCTCTCTAAACAAATCAGTAAATGACAGAAAAATAGCAAATGATGTCAGAAAGTTTTGAAAATTGATGAAGTCGCTTTGAATGGTGTGTACGGAATGCAAAAAAGTCTGGAGTTGTAATAAGTTTAAAAAAATGAAGTGCCAGTGTAACAGATGAGTTCTCGTCAGAAACTCTGATACTTCGAAAGAGATTGTCCAGTTTGTACACGAAGTGCGTCCAGTTTTTGCCGTAACCCTCTCTACTCTCTTGCACATGCCATGTGGGTGAAATGATGATACCATGCCAAGTTTCGACATTTTCAGAGTTCATTTTGCAGTGATTTTTCAATTTCACGGTCATTTAGCTCTTTAAACAAATCGGTAAATGACTGGAAAATAGCAAATGATGTAAGAGTGTGTTGAAAATTGATGACGTTGCTTTGAATGGTGCGTACGGAACGCAAAAAAAGTTTGGAGTTGTAATAAGTTTAAAAAATGAAGTGCCAGTGTAACAGATGAGTTCTCGTCCGAAACCCTGGTACTCCGAAAGAGATTGTCCAGTTTGTACACGAAGTGCGTCCAGTTTTTGCCGTAACCCTCTCTACTCTTTTGCACATGCTATGTGGGTGAAATGATGATACCATGCCATGTTTCGACATTTTCAGAGTTCATTTTGTAGTGATTTTAAATTTCACGGTCACTTAGCTCTATAAACAAATCGGTAAATGACTGAAAAATAGCAAATGATGTCAGAAAGTGTTGAAAATTCATGACGTCGCTTTGAATGGTGTGTACGGAACGCAAAAAAGTTTGGAGTTGTAATAAGTTTAAAAAAATGAAGTGCCAGTGTAACAGATGAGTTCTCGTCAGAAACCCTGATACTTCGAA
>NW_025229207.1:9452-10169 GCF_018294505.1 Triticum aestivum | reverse complement strand
TTGGAGTTGTAATAAGTTTAAAAAAATGAAGTGCCAGTGTAACAGATGAGTTCTCGTCCGAAACCCTGATACTCCGAAAGAGATTGTCTAGTTTGTACACGAAGTGCGTCCAATTTTTGCCGTAACCCTCTCTACTCTTTTGCACATGCTATGTGGGTGAAATGATGATACCATGCCAAGTTTCAACATTTTCAGAGTTTATTTTGTAGTGATTTTTCAATTTCATGGTCATTTAGCTCTTTAAACAAATCGGTAAATGACTGGAAAATAGCAAATGATGTCAGAGTGTGTTGAAAATTGATGACGTTGCTTTGAATGGTGCGTACGGAACGCAAAAAAAGTTTGGAGTTGTAATAAGTTTAAAAAAATGAAGTGCCAGAGTAACAGATGAGTTCTCGTCCGAAACCCTGGTACTCCGAAAGAGATTGTCCAGTTTGTACACGAAGTGCGTCCAGTTTTTGCCGTAACCCTCTCTACTCTTTTGCACATGCTATGTGGGTGAAATGATGATACCATGCCAAGTTTCGACATTTTCAGAGTTCATTTTGTAGTGATTTTAAATTTCACGGTCACTTAGCTCTCTAAACAAATCGGTAAATGACTGAAAAATAGCAAATGATGTCAGAAAGTGTTCAAAATTGATGACGTCGCTTTGAATGGTGTGTACGGAACGCAAAAAAAGTTTGGAGTTGTAATAAGTTTAAAAAAATGAAGTGC
>NW_025229207.1:7925-9442 GCF_018294505.1 Triticum aestivum | reverse complement strand
ACGGTCATTTAGCTCTCTAAACAAATCGGTAAATGACTGAAATATAGCAAATGATGTCAGAAAGTTTTGAAAATTGATGACGTCGCTTTGAATGGTGCGTACGGAACGCAAAGAAAGTCTGGAGTTGTAATAAGTTTAAAAAAATGAAGTGCCAGTGTAACAGATGAGTTCTCGTCCGAAACCCTGATACTACGAAAGAGATTGTCCAGTTTGTACACGAAGTGCGTCCAGTTTTTGCCGTTACCCTCTCTACTCTTTTGCACATGCTATGTGGGTGAAATTATGATACCATGCCAAGTTTCGACATTTTCAGAGTTCATTTTGTAGTGATTTTCAATTTCACGGTCATTTAGCTCTCAAAACAAATAGGTAAATGATTGAAAAATAGCAAATGATATCAGAAAATTTTGAAAATTGATGACGTCGCTTTCAATGGTGTGTACGAAACGCAAAAAAAGTCTGGAGTTGTAATAAGTTTAAAAAAATGAAGTGCCCATGTAACAGATGAGTTCTCGTCAGAAACCCTAATCCTTCCAAAGTGATTTTCTAGTTTGTACACGAAGTGCGTCCAGTTTTTGCCGTAACCCTCTCTCTCTTTTGCACATGCTATGTGGGTGAAATCATAATACCATGCCAAGTTTCGACATTTTCAGAGTTCATTTTGTAGTGATTTTCAATTTCACTGTCATTTAGCTCTCTAAACAAATCGGTAAATGACTAAAAAATAGCAAATGATGTCAGAATGTTTTGCAAATTGATGACGTCGCTTTGAATGGTGCGTATGGAACGCAAAAAAGTCTGGAGTTGTAGTAAGTTAAAAAAATGAAGTGCCCATGTAACAGATAAGTTCTCGTCCGAAACCCTGATACTCCGAAAGAGATTGTCCAGTTTGTACACGAAGTGCGTCCAGTTTTTGCCGTAACCCTCTCTACTGTTTTGCACATGCTATGTGGGTGAAATGATGATACCATGCCAAGTTTCGACATATTCAGAGTTCATTTTGTAGTGATTTTCAATTTCACGGTCATTTAGCTCTCTAAACAAATCGGTAAATGACTGAAAAATTGCAAATGATGTCAGAAAGTGTTGAAAATTGATGACGTCGCATTGAATGGTGCGTACGGAACGCAATAAAAGTCTGGAGTTGTAATATGTTTAAGAAAATGAAGTGCCAGTCTAACAGATGAGTTCTCGTCCGAAACCCTGATACTCCGAAAGAGATTGTCCAGTTTGTACACGAAGTGCGTCCAGTTTTTGCCGTAACCCTCTCTACTCTTTTGCACATGCTATGTGGGTGAAATTATGATACCATGCCAAGTTTCGACATTTTCAGAGTTCATTTTGTAGTGATTTTCAATTTCACGGTCATTTAGCTCTCAAAACAAATCGGTAAATGATTGAAAAATAGCAAATGATATCAGAAAGTTTTGAAAATTGATGACGTCGCTTTCAATGGTGTGTACGAAACGCAAAAAAAGTCTGGAGTTGTAATAAGTTTAAAAAAATGAAGTGCCCAT
>NW_025229207.1:6585-7915 GCF_018294505.1 Triticum aestivum | reverse complement strand
AGTTCTCGTCCGAAACCCTGATACTCCGAAAGAGATTGTCCAGTTTGTACACGAAGTGCGTCCAGTTTTTGCCGTAACCCTCTCTACTCTTTTGCACATGCTATGTGGGTGAAATTATGATACCATGCCAAGTTTCGACATTTTCAGAGTTCATTTTGTAGTGATTTTCAATTTCACGGTCATTTAGCTCTCAAAACAAATCAGTAAATGATTGAAAAATAGCAAATGATATCAGAAAGTTTTGAAAATTGATGACGTCGCTTTCAATGTTGTGTGCGAAACGCAAAAAAAGTCTGGAGTTGTAATAAGTTTAAAAAAATGAAGTGCCCATGTAACAGATGAGTTCTCGTCAGAAACCCTAATCCTTCCAAAGTGATTTTCTAGTTTGTACACGAAGTGCGTCCAGTTTTTGCCGTAACCCTCTCTCTCTTTTGCACATGCTATGTGGGTGAAATGATAATACCATGCCAAGTTTCGACATTTTCAGAGTTCATTTTGTAGTGATTTTCAATTTCACTGTCATTTAGCTCTCTAAACAAATCGGTAAATGACTAAAAATAGCAAATGATGTCAGAATGTTTTGCAAATTGATGACGTCGCTTTGAATGGTGCGTACGGAACGCAAAAAAGTCTGGAGTTGTAATAAGTTAAAAAAATGAAATGCCCATGTAACAGATAAGTTCTCGTCCGAAACCCTGATACTCCGAAAGAGATTGTCCAGTTGGTACACGAAGTGCGTCCAGTTTTTGCCGTAACCCTCTCTACTGTTTTGCACATGCTATGTGGGTGAAATGATGATACCATGCCAAGTTTCGACATTTGCAGAGTTCATTTTGTAGTGATTTTCAATTTCACGGTCATTTAGCTCTCTAAACAAATCGGTAAATGACTGAAAAATTGCAAATGATGTCAGAAAGTGTTGAAAATTGATGACGTCGCATTGAATGGTGCGTACGGAACGCAATAAAAGTCTAGAGTTGTAATATGTTTAAGAAAATGAAGTGCCAGTCTAACAGATGAGTTCTCGTCCGAAACCCTGATACTCCGAAAGAGATTGTCCAGTTTGTACACGAAGTGCGTCCAGTTTTTGCCGTAACCCTCTCTATTCTTTTGCACATGCTATGTGGGTGAAATGATGATACCATGCCAAGTTTCGACATTTTGAGAGTTCATTTTGTAGTGATTTTCAATTTCACGGTCATTTAGCTCTCTAAACAAACCAGTAAATGACTGAAAAATAGCAAATGATGTCAGAAAGTTTTGAAAACTGATGACGTCGCTTTGAATGGTGCGTACGGAACGCAAAGAAAGTCTGGAGTTGTAATAAGTT
>NW_025229207.1:5084-6575 GCF_018294505.1 Triticum aestivum | reverse complement strand
ATTTTCAGAGTTCATTTTGTAGTGATTTTCAATTTCACGGTCATTTAGCTCTCTAAACAAATCGGTAAATGACTGAAAAATTGCAAATGATGTCAGAAAGTGTTGAAAATTGATGACGTCGCATTGAATGGTGCGTACGGAACGCAATAAAAGTCTGGAGTTGTAATATGTTTAAGAAAATGAAGTGCCAGTCTAACAGATGAGTTCTCGTCCGAAACCCTGATACTCCGAAAGAGATTGTCCAGTTTGTACACGAAGTGCGTCCAGTTTTTGCCGTAACCCTCTCTACTCTTTTGCACATGCTATGTGGGTGAAATTATGATACCATGCCAAGTTTCGACATTTTCAGAGTTCATTTTGTAGTGATTTTCAATTTCACGGTCATTTAGCTCTCAAAACAAATCGGTAAATAATTGATAAATAGCAAATGATATCAGAAAGTTTTGAAAATTGATGACGTCGCTTTCAATGGTGTGTACGAAACGCAAAAAAAGTCTGGAGTTGTAATAAGTTTAAAAAAATGAAGTGCCCATGTAACAGATGAGTTCTCGTCAGAAACCCTAATCCTTCCAAAGTGATTTTCTAGTTTGTACACGAAGTGCGTCCAGTTTTTGCCGTAACCCTCTCTCTCTTTTGCACATGCTATGTGGGTGAAATGATAATACCATACCAAGTTTCGACATTTTCAGAGTTCAGTTTGTAGTGATTTTCAATTTCACTGTCATTTAGCTCTCTAAACAAATCGGTAAATGACTAAAAAATAGCAAATGATGTCAGAATGTTTTGCAAATTGATGACGTCGCTTTGAGTGGTGCGTATGGAACGCAAAAAAGTCTGGAGTTGTAATAAGTTAAAAAAATGAAGTGCCCATGTAACAGATAAGTTCTCGTCCGAAACCCTGATACTCCGAAAGAGATTGTCCAGTTTGTACACGAAGTGCGTCCAGTTTTTGCCGTAACCCTCTCTACTGTTTTGCACATGCTATGTGGGTGAAATGATGATACCATGCCAAGTTTCGAAATTTTCAGAGTTCATTTTGTAGTGATTTTCAATTTCACGGTCATTTAGCTCTCTAAACAAATCGGTAAATGACTGAAAAATTGCAAATGATGTCAGAAAGTGTTGAAAATTGATGACGTCGCATTGAATGGTGCGTACGGAACGCAATAAAAGTCTGGAGTTGTAATATGTTTAAGAAAATGAAGTGCCAGTCTAACAGATGAGTTCTCGTCCGAAACCCTGATACTCCGAAAGAGATTGTCCAGTTTGTACACGAAGTGCGTCCAGTTTTTGCCGTAACCCTCTCTACTCTTTTGCACATGCTATGTGGGTGAAATTATGATACCATGCCAAGTTTCGACATTTTCAGAGTTCATTTTGTAGTGATTTTCAATTTCACGGTCATTTAGCTCTCAAAACAAATCAGTAAATGATTGAAAAATAGCAAATGATATCAGAAAGTTTTGAAAATTGATGACGTCGCTTTCAATG
>NW_025229207.1:3057-3699 GCF_018294505.1 Triticum aestivum | reverse complement strand
AAGTTTTTAAAATTGATGACGTCGCTTTGAATGGTGTGTACGGAATGCAAAAAAGTCTGGAGTTGTAATAAGTTTAAAAAAATGAAGTGCCAGTGTAACAGATGAGTTCTCGTCCGAAACCCTGATACTTCGAAAGAGATTGTCCAGTTTGTACACGAAGTGCGTCCTGTTTTTGCCGTAACCCTCTCTACTCTCTTGCACATGCTATGTGGGTGAAATGATGATACCATGCCAAGTTTCGACATTTTCAGAGTTCATTTTGTAGTGATTTTCAATTTCACGGTCATTTAGCTCTCTAAACAAATCGGTAAATGACTGAAAAATACCAAATGATGTCAGAAAGTGTTGAAAATTGATGACGTCGATTTGAATGGTGTGTACGGAACGCAAAAATTTTTTGGAGTTGTAATAAGTTTAAAAAAATGAAGTGCCAGTGTAACAGATGAGTTCTCGTCCGAAACCCTGATACTCCGAAAGAGATTGTTCAGTTTGTACACGAAGCGCGTCCAGTTTTTGCCGTAACCCACTCCACTCTTTTGCACATGCTATGTGGGTTAAATGATGATACCATGCAAAGTTTCGACATTTTCAGAGTTCATTTTGTAGTGATTTTCAATTTCACGGTCATTTAGCTCTCTAAGC
>NW_025229207.1:1956-2719 GCF_018294505.1 Triticum aestivum | reverse complement strand
TCTCTAAACAAATCGGTAAGTGACTGAAAAATAGCAAATGATGTCAGAAAGTTTTGAAAATTGATGACGTCGCTTTGAATGGTGCGTACAGAACGCAAAAAAGTCTGGAGTTGTAATAAGTTAAAAAATGAAGTGCCAGTGTAACAGATGAGTTCTTGTCCGAAACCCTGATACTCCGAAAGAGATTGTCCAGTTTGTACACGAAGTGCTTCCAGTTTTTGCCGTAACCCTCTCTACTCTATGGCACATGCTATGTGGGTGAAATGATGATACCATGCCAAGTTTCGACATTTTCAGAGTTCATTTTGTAGTGATTTTCAATTTCACGGTCATTTAGCTCTCTAAACAAATCGGTAAATGACTGAAAAATACCAAATGATGTCAGAAAGTGTTGAAAATTGATGACGTCGCTTTGAATGGTTTGTACGGAACGCAAAAAAAGTTTGGAGTTGTAATAAGTTTAAAAAAATGAAGTCCTAGTGTAACAGATGAGTTCTCGTCCGAAACCCTGATACTCCGAAAGAGATTGTCCAGTTTGTACACGAACTGCGTCTAGTTTTTGCCGTAACCCTCTCTACTCTTTTGCACATGCTATGTGGGTGAAATGATGTTACCATGCCAAGTTTCAACATTTTCAGAGTTCATTTTGTAGTGATTTTCAATTTCACGGTCATTTAGCTCTTTAAACAAATCGGTAAATCACTGGAAAATAGCAAATGATGTCAGAGTGTGTTGAAAATTGATGACGTTGCTTTGAATGGTG
>NW_025229207.1:990-1894 GCF_018294505.1 Triticum aestivum | reverse complement strand
TTCATTTTGTAGTGATTTTCAATTTCACGGTCATTTAGCTCTTTAAACAAATCGGTAAATGACTGGAAAATAGCAAATGATGTGAGAGTGTGTTGAAAATTGATGACGTTGCTTTAAATGGTACGTACGGAACGCAAAAAAAGTTTGGGGTTGTAATAAGTTTAAAAAAATGAAGTGCCAGTGTAACAGATGAGTTGTCGTCCGAAACCGTGATACTCCGAAAGAGATTGTCCAGTTTGTACACGAAGTGCTTCCAGTTTTTGCCGTAACCCTCTCTACTCTTTTGCACATGCTATGTGGGTGAAATGATGATACCATGCCAAGTTTCGACATTTTCAGATTTCATTTTGTAGTGATTTTCAATTTGCACGGTCATTTAGCTCTTTAAGCAAATCGGTAAATGACTGAAAAATAGCAAATGATGTCAGAAAGTTTTGAAAATTGATGACGTCGCTTTGAATGGTGCGTACGGAACGCAAAAAAGTCGGGAGTTGTAATAAGTTAAAAAAAATGAAGTGCCAGTGTAACAGATGAGTTCTCGTCCGAAACCCAGATACTCCGAAAGAGATTGTCCATTTTGTACACGAAGTGCGTCCAGTTTTTGCCGTAACCCTCTCTACTCTATTGCACATTCTATGTGGGTGAAATGATGATACCATGCCAAGTTTCGACATTTTCAGAGTTCATTTTGTAGTGATTTTCAATTTCACGGTCATTTAGCTTTCTAAACAAATTGGTAAATGACTGAAAAATAGCAAATGATGTCAGAAAGTTTTGAAAATTGATGACGTCGCTTTGAATGGTGTGTACGGAATGCAAAAAAGTTTGGAGTTGTAATAAGTTTAAAAAAATGAAGTGCCAGTGTAACAGATGAGTTCTCGTCAGAAACCCTGATACTTCGAAA
>NW_025229207.1:0-595 GCF_018294505.1 Triticum aestivum | reverse complement strand
TGCACATGCTGTGTGGGTCAAATGATGATACCATGCCAAGTTTCGACATTTTCAGAGTTCATTTTGTAGTGATTTTAAATTTCACGGTAACTTAGCTCTCTAAACAAATCGGTAAATGACTGAAAAATAGCAAATGATGTCAGAAAGTGTTGAAAATTGATGACGTCACTTTAAATGGTGTGTACGGAACGCAAAAAAAGTCTGGAGTTGTAATAAGTTTTAAAAAATGAAGTGCCAGTGTAACAGATGAGTTCTCGTCCGAAACCCTGATACTCCGAAAGAGATTGTCCAGTTTGTACAAGAAGTGCGTCCAGTTTTTGCCATAACCCTCTCTACTCTTTTGCACATGCTATGTGGGTGAAATGATGATACCATGCCAAGTTTCGAGAATTTCAGAGTTCATTTTGTAGTGATTTTCAATTTCACGGTCATTTAGCTCTCTAAGCAAATCGGTAAATGACTGTAAAATAGCAAATGATGTCAGAAAGTTTTGAAAATTGATGATGTCGCTTTGAATGGTGCGTACGGAACGCAAAAAAGTCGGGAGTTGTAATAAGTTAAAAAAAATGAAGTGCCCATGTAACAGATGAGTTCT
>NW_025229206.1:4688-26448 GCF_018294505.1 Triticum aestivum | reverse complement strand
GTTTTGGGATCCCAAAGCCATTTCCATAGTTATTGAACCCCAAGGTGTGCTTACATGTCGGTCATCAACAGTCACAGTTTTGGCCGATTCTGGCCCGTTTTGTGGAGTATTACTCACTTTTTTGGGGTCCCAGAGTGATTTCCATGATTAACGAATCCCGGGGTGCGTTTACGTGTCAGACATCAACACTCGCGGTTTTTGACGATTCTGGCCCGTTTCATGGACTATTACTCACCGTTTTGCGGTCACGAAGCGATTTCCATAGTTGTTGAATCCCAAGGTGCGCTTACGTTTCGGTCATCAACTCTCATAGTATTGGCCAATTCTGGCCCGTTTCGTGGACTATTACTGATTGTTTTGGGGTCCTGGAGTGATTTCCACGATTAACAAACCCCGTGGTCCGTTTAACTGTCGGTCATCAACACTCGTGGTTTTTGTCGATTCTGGCCCGTTTCATGGACTATTACTCACATTTTTGGGGTCCCAAAGCAATTTGCATGGATGTCGAACCCCAAGGTGCGCTTACGTATCGGTCATCAACAATCGCAGTTTCGGCTGATTCTGGCCCGTTTCTTGGACTATTACTCAGTTTTGGGGTAACGTAGTGATTTCCACGACCAACGAACACCGGTGTGTTTCTGTGTCGGTCATCAACATTTGCAGTTTTGGCCGATTTTGGCCCGTTTCATGGACTATTACTCACTGATTTCGGGTCCCTGAGCGATTTCCATGATTGAAGAACCACGGGGTGCGTGTATGTATCGTTGATCAATAACCCTAGGTTTTACCGATTCAGGGCTCTTTCATGGACTATTACTCACCGTTTTGCAGTCCCAAAGTGATTTCCATGCTTGTTGAACCCCAAGATGTGCTTACGTGCTGGTCGTCAAGACTCGCAGATTGGGCCGATTCTGGCCCGTTTCTCTAACTATTACTCAGTTTTGGGGTCTCGAAGTGATTTCCACGATTGACGAACACCGCGGTGCGTTTACGTGTCCATCATCAACACTCACAATTTTGGCCCATTCTGGTACGTTTTGTGCACTGTTACTCACCGTTTTGGGGTCCCAGAGCGATTTCCATGATTGATGATCCCTGGGGTGCGTTTACGTGCCCGTCGTCAACCCTCACAGTTTTGGCGAATTGTGACCCATTTCGTGGACTATTACTCACCGTTTTGGGATCCCAAAGCCATTTCCATAGTTGTTGAACCCCAAGGTGTGCTTACATGTCGGTCATCAACAGTCACAGTTTTGGCCGATTCTGGCCCGTTTTGTGGACTATTGCTCACTTTTTTGGGGTCCCAGAGTGATTTCCATGATTAACGAATCCCGGGGTGCGTTTACGTGTCAGACATCAACACTCGCGGTTTTTGACGATTCTGGCCCGTTTCATGGACTATTACTCACCGTTTTGCGGTCACGAAGCGATTTCCATAGTTGTTGAATCCCAAGGTGCGCTTACGTTTCGGTCATCAACTCTCATAGTATTGGCCAATTCTGGCCCGTTTCGTGGACTATTACTGATTGTTTTGGGGTCCCGGAGTGATTTCCACGATTAACAAACCCCGTGGTGCGTTTAACTGTCGGTCATCAACACTCGTGGTTTTTGTCGATTCTGGCCCGTTTCATGGACTATTACTCACATTTTTGGGGTCCCAAAGCAATTTGCATGGATGTCGAACCCCAAGGTGCGCTTACGTATCGGTCATCAACAATTGCAGTTTCGGCTGATTCTGGCCCGTTTCTTGGACTATTACTCAGTTTTGGGGTAACGTAGTGATTTCCACGACCAACGAACACCGGTGTGTTTATGTGTCGGTCATCAACATTTGCAGTTTTGGCCGATTTTGGCCCGTTTCATGGACTATTACTCACTGATTTCGGGTCCCTGAGCGATTTCCATGATTGAAGAACCCTGGGGTGCGTTTATGTATCGTTGATCAATAACCCTAGGTTTTACCGATTCAGGGCTCTTTCATGGACTATTACTCACCGTTTTGCAGTCCCAAAGTGATTTCCATGCTTGTTGAACCCCAAGATGTGCTTACGTGCTGGTCGTCAAGACTCGCAGATTGGGCCGATTCTGGCCCGTTTCTCTGACTATTACTCAGTTTTGGGGTCTCGAAGTGATTTCCACGATTGACGAACACCGGGGTGCGTTTACGTGTCCGTCATCAACACTCACAATTTTGGCCCATTCTGGTACGTTTTGTGCACTGTTACTCACCGTTTTGGGGTCCCAGAGCGATTTCCATGATTGACGATCCCTGGGGTGCGTTTACGTGCCCGTCGTCAACCCTCACAATTTTGGCGAATTGTGACCCATTTCGTGGACTATTACTCACCGTTTTGGGATCCCAAAGCCATTTCCATAGTTATTGAACCCCAAGGTGTGCTTACATGTCGGTCATCAACAGTCACAGTTTTGGCCGATTCTGGCCCGTTTTGTGGAGTATTACTCACTTTTTTGGGGTCCCAGAGTGATTTCCATGATTAATGAATCCCGGGGTGCGTTTACGTGTCAGACATCAACACTCGCGGTTTTTAACGATTCTGGCCCGTTTCATGGACTATTACTCACCGTTTTGCGGTCATGAAGCGATTTCCATAGTTGTTGAATCCCAAGGTGCGCTTACGTTTCGGTCTTCAACTCTCATAGTATTGGCCAATTCTGGCCCGTTTCGTGGACTATCACTGATTGTTTTGGGGTCCCGGAGTGATTTCCACGATTAACAAACCCCGTGGTGCGTTTAACTGTCGGTCATCAACACTCGTGGTTTTTGTCGATTCTGGCCCGTTTCATGGACTATTACTCACATTTTTGGGGTCCCAAAGCAATTTGCATGGATGTCGAACCCCAAGGTGCGCTTACGTATCGGTCATCAACAATCGCAGTTTCGGCTGATTCTGGCCCGTTTCTTGGACTATTACTCAGTTTTGGGGTAACGTAGTGATTTCCACGACCAACGAACACCGGTGTGTTTCTGTGTCGGTCATCAACATTTGCAGTTTTGGCCGATTTTGGCCCGTTTCATGGACCATTACTCACTGATTTCGGGTCCCTGAGCGATTTCCATGATTGAAGAACCCCGCGGTGCGTTTATGTATCGTTGATCAATAACCCTAGGTTTTACCGATTCAGGGCTCTTTCATGGACTATTACTCACCGTTTTGCAGTCCCAAAGTGATTTCCATGCTTGTTGAACCCCAAGATGTGCTTACGGGCTGGTCGTCAAGACTCGCAGATTGGGCCGATTCTGGCCCGTTTCTCTGACTATTATTCAGTTTTGGGGTCTCGAAGTGATTTCCACGATTGACGAACACCGCGGTGCGTTTACGTGTCCGTCATCAACACTCACAATTTTGGCCCATTCTGGTACGTTTTGTGCACTGTTACTCACCGTTTTGGGGTCCCAGAGCGATTTCCATGATTGACCATCCCTGGGGTGCGTTTACGTGCCCGTCGTCAACCCTCACAGTTTTCGCGAATTGTGACCCATTTCGTGGACTATTACTCACCGTTTTGGGATCCCAAAGCCATTTCCATAGTTATTGAACCCCAAGGTGTGCTTACATGTCGGTCATCAACAGTCACAGTTTTGGCCGATTCTGGCCCGTTTTGTGGACTATTACTCACTTTTTTGGGGTCCCAGAGTGATTTCCATGATTAACGAATCCCGGGGTGCGTTTACGTGTCAGACATCAACACTCGCGGTTTTTGACGATTCTGGCCCGTTTCATGGACTATTACTCACCGTTTTGCGGTCACGAAGCGATTTCCATAGTTGTTGAATCCCAAGGTGCGCTTACGTTTCGGTCATCAACTCTCATAGTATTGGCCAATTCTGGCCCGTTTCGTGGACTATTACT
Source organism: Triticum aestivum (assembly GCF_018294505.1). Lineage (NCBI taxonomy): Eukaryota > Viridiplantae > Streptophyta > Magnoliopsida > Poales > Poaceae > Triticum > Triticum aestivum. The sequence continues at coordinate 22,576 of NW_025229206.1, read as the reverse complement.
GATTGTTTTGGGGTCCCGGAGTGATTTCCACGATTAACAAACCCCATGGTGCGTTTAACTGTCGGTCATCAACAGTCGTGGTTTTTGTCGATTCTGGCCCATTTCATGGACTATTACTCACATTTTTGGGGTCCCAAAGCAATTTGCATGGATGTCGAACCCCAAGGTGCGCTTACGTATCGGTCATCAACAATCGCAGTTTCGGCTGATTCTGGCCCGTTTCTTGGACTATTACTCAGTTTTGGGGTAACGTAGTGATTTCCACGACCAACAAACACCGGTGTGTTTATGTGTCGGTCATCAACATTTGCAGTTTTGGCCGATTTTGGCCCGTTTCATGGACTATTACTCACTGATTTCGGGTCCCTGAGCGATTTCCATGATTGAAGAACCCCGGGGTGCGTTTATGTATCGTTGATCAATAACCCTAGGTTTTACCGATTCAGGGCTCTTTCATGGACTATTACTCACCGTTTTGCAGTCCCAAAGTGATTTCCATGCTTGTTGAACCCCAAGATGTGCTTACGTGCTGGTCGTCAAGACTCGCAGATTGGGCCGATTCTGGCCCGTTTCTCTGACTATTACTCAGTTTTGGGGTCTCGAAGTGATTTCCACGATTGACGAACACCGGGGTGCGTTTACGTGTCCGTCATCAACACTCACAATTTTGGCCCATTCTGGTACGTTTTGTGCACTGTTACTCACCGTTTTGGGGTCCCAGAGCGATTTCCATGATTGACGATCCCTAGGGTGCGTTTACGTGCCCGTCGTCAACCCTCACAGTTTTGGCGAATTGTGACCCATTTCGTGGACTATTACTCACCGTTTTGGGATCCCAAAGCCATTTCCATAGTTATTGAACCCCAAGGTGTGCTTACATGTCGGTCATCAACAGTCACAGTTTTGGCCAATTCTGGCCCGTTTTGTGGAGTATTACTTACTTTTTTGGGGTCCCAGAGTGATTTCCATGATTAACGAATCCCGGGGTGCGTTTACGTGTCAGACATCAACACTCGCGGTTTTTGACGATTCTGGCCCGTTTCATGGACTATTACTCACCGTTTTGCGGTCACGAAGCGATTTCCATAGTTGTTGAATCCCAAGGTGCGCTTACGTTTCGGTCATCAACTCTCATAGTATTGGCCAATTCTGGCCCGTTTCGTGGACTATTACGGATTGTTTTGGGGTCCCGGAGTGATTTCCACGATTAACAAACCCCGTGGTGCGTTTAACTGTCGGTCATCAACACTCGTGGTTTTTGTCGATTCTGGCCCGTTTCATGGACTATTACTCACATTTTTGGGGTCCCAAAGCAATTTGCATGGATGTCGAACCCCAAGGTGCGCTTACGTATCGGTCATCAACAATCGCAGTTTCGGCTGATTCTGGCCCGTTTCTTGGACTATTACTCAGTTTTGGGGTAACATAGTGATTTCCACGACCAACGAACACCGGTGTGTTTATGTGTCGGTCATCAACATTTGCAGTTTTGGCCGATTTTGGCCCGTTTCATGGACTATTACTCACTGATTTCGGGTCCCTGAGCGATTTCCATGATTGAAGAACCCCGGGGTGCGTTTATGTATCGTTGATCAATAACCCTAGGTTTTACCGATTCAGGGCTCTTTCATGGACTATTACTCATCGTTTTGCAGTCCCAAAGTGATTTCCATGCTTGTTGAACCCCAAGATGTGCTTACGTGCTGGTCGTCAAGACTCGCAGATTGGGCCGATTCTGGCCCGTTTCTCGGACTATTACTCAGTTTTGGGGTCTCGAAGTGATTTCCACGATTGACGAACACCGGGGTGCGTTTACGTGTCCGTCATCAACACCCACAATTTTGGCCCATTCTGGTACGTTTTGTGCACTGTTACTCACCGTTTTGGGGTCCCAGAGCGATTTCCATGATTGACGATCCCTCGGGTGCGTTTACGTGCCCGTCGTCAACCCTCACAGTTTTGGCGAATTGTGACCCATTTCGTGGACTATTACTCACCGTTTTGGGATCCCAAAGCCATTTCCATAGTTATTGAACCCCAAGGTGTGCTTACATGTCGGTCATCAACAGTCACAGTTTTGGCCGATTCTGGACCGTTTTGTGGACTATTACTCACTTTTTTGGGGTCCCAGAGTGATTTCCATGATTAACGAATCCCGGGGTGCGTTTACGTGTCAGACATCAACACTCGCGGTTTTTGACGATTCTGGCCCGTTTCATGGACTATTACTCACCGTTTTGCGGTCACGAAGCGATTTCCATAGTTGTTGAATCCCAAGGTGCGCTTACGTTTCGGTCATCAACTCTCATAGTATTGGCCAATTCTGGCCCGTTTCGTGGACTATTACGGATTGTTTTGGGGTCCCGGAGTGATTTCCACGATTAACAAACCCCGTGGTGCGTTTAACTGTCGGTCATCAACACTCGTGGTTTTTGTCGATTCTGGCCCGTTTCATGGACTATTACTCACATTTTTGGGGTCCCAAAGCAATTTGCATGGATGTCGAACCCCAAGGTGCGCTTACGTATCGGTCATCAACAATCGCAGTTTCGGCTGATTCTGGCCCGTTTCTTGGACTATTACTCAGTTTTGGGGTAACGTAGTGATTTCCACGACCAACGAACACCGGTGTGTTTATGTGTCGGTCATCAACATTTGCAGTTTTGGCCGATTTTGGCCCGTTTCACGGACTATTACTCACTGATTTCGGGTCCCTGAGCGATTTCCATGATTGAAGAACCCCGGGGTGCGTTTATGTATCGTTGATCAATAACCCTAGGTTTTACCGATTCAGGGCTCTTTCATGGACTATTACTCATCGTTTTGCAGTCCCAAAGTGATTTCCATGCTTGTTGAACCCCAAGATGTGCTTACGTGCTGGTCATCAAGACTCGCAGATTGGGCCGATTCTGGCCCGTTTCTCTGACTATTACTCAGTTTTGGGGTCTCGAAGTGATTTCCACGATTGACGAACACCGGGGTGCGTTTACGTGTCCGTCATCAACACCCACAGTTTTGGCCCATTCTGGTACGTTTTGTGCACTGTTACTCACCGTTTTGGGGTCCCAGAGCGATTTCCATGATTGACGATCCCTGGGGTGCGTTTACGTGCCCGTCGTCAACCCTCACAGTTTTGGCGAATTGTGACCCATTTCGTGGACTATTACACACCGTTTTGGGATCCCAAAGCCATTTCCATAGTTATTGAACCCCAAGGTGTGCTTACATGTCGGTCATCAACAGTCACAGTTTTGGCCGATTCTGGCCCGTTTTGTGGACTATTACTCACTTTTTTGGGGTCCCAGAGTGATTTCCATGATTAACGAATCCCGGGGTGCGTTTACGTGTCAGACATCAACACTCGCGGTTTTTGACGATTCTGGCCCGTTTCATGGACTATTACTCACCGTTTTGCGGTCACGAAGCGATTTCCATAGTTGTTGAATCCCAAGGTGCGCTTACGTTTCGGTCATCAACTCTCATAGTATTGGCCAATTCTGGCCCGTTTCGTGGACTATTACTGATTGTTTTGGGGTCCCGGAGTAATTTCCACGATTAACAAACCCCGTGGTGCGTTTAACTGTCGGTCATCAACACTCGTGGTTTTTGTCGATTCTGGCCCGTTTCATGGACTATTACTCACATTTTTGGGGTCCCAAAGCAATTTTCATGGATGTCGAACCCCAAGGTGCGCTTACGTATCGGTCATCAACAATCGCAGTTTCGGCTGATTCTGGCCCGTTTCATGGACTATTACTCAGTTTTGGGGTAACGTAGTGATTTCCACGACCAACGAACACCGGTGTGTTTATGTGTCGGTCATCAACATTTGCAGTTTTGGCCGATTTTGGCCCGTTTCATGGACTATTACTCACTGATTTCGGGTCCCTGAGCGATTTCCTTGATTGAAGAACCCCGGGGTGCATTTATGTATCGTTGATCAATAACCCTAGGTTTTACCGATTCAGGGCTCTTTCATGGACTATTACTCACCGTTTTGCAGTCCCAAAGTGATTTCCATGCTTGTTGAACCCCAAGATGTGCTTACGTGCTGGTCGTCAAGACTCGCAGATTGGGCCGATTCTGGCCCGTTTCTTTGACTATTATTCAGTTTTGGGGTCTCGAAGTGATTTCCACGATTGACGAACACCGGGGTGCGTTTACGTGTCCGTCATCAACACTCACAATTTTGGCCCATTCTGGTACGTTTTGTGCACTGTTACTCACCGTTTTGGGGTCCCAGAGCGATTTCCATGATTGACGATCCCTGGGGTGCGTTTACATGCCCGTCGTCAACCCTCACAGTTTTGGCGAATTGTGACCCATTTCGTGGACTATTACTCACCGTTTTGGGATCCCAAAGCCATTTCCATAGTTATTGAACCCAAAGGTGTGCTTACATGTCGGTCATCAACAGTCATAGTTTTGGCCGATTCTGGCCCGTTTTGTGGACTATTACTCACTTTTTTGGGGTCCCAGAGTGATTTCCATGAATAACGAATCCCGGGGTGCGTTTACGTGTCAGACATCAACACTCGCGGTTTTTGACGATTCTGGCCCGTTTCATGGACTATTACTCACCGTTTTGCGGTCACGAAGCGATTTCCATAGTTGTTGAATCCCAAGGTGCGCTTACGTTTCGGTCATCAACTCTCATAGTATTGGCCAATTCTGGCCCGTTTCGTGGACTATTACGGATTGTTTTGGGGTCCCGGAGTGATTTCCACGATTAACAAACCCCGTGGTGCGTTTAACTGTCGGTCATCAACACTCGTGGTTTTTGTCGATTCTGGCCCGTTTCATGGACTATTACTCACATTTTTGGGGTCCCAAAGCAATTTGCATGGATGTCGAACCCCAAGGTGCGCTTACGTATCGGTCATCAACAATCGCAGTTTCGGCTAATTCTGGCCCGTTTCTTGGACTATTACTCAGTTTTGGGGTAACGTAGTGATTTCCACGACCAACGAACACCGGTGTGTTTATGTGTCGGTCATCAACATTTGCAGTTTTGGCCGATTTTGGCCCGTTTCATGGACTATTACTCACTGATTTCGGGTCCCTGAGCGATTTCCATGATTGAAGAACCCCGGGGTGCGTTTATGTATCGTTGATCAATAACCCTAGGTTTTACCGATTCAGGGCTCTTTCATGGACTATTACTCATCGTTTTGCAGTCCCAAAGTGATTTCCATGCTTGTTGAACCCCAAGATGTGCTTACGTGCTGGTCGTCAAGACTCGCAGATTGGGCCGATTCTGGCCCGTTTCTCTGACTATTACTCAGTTTTGGGGTCTCGAAGTGATTTCCACGATTGACGAACACCGGGGTGCGTTTACGTGTCCGTCATCAACACCCACAATTTTGGCCCATTCTGGTACGTTTTGTGCACTGTTACTCACCGTTTTGGGGTCCCAGAGCGATTTCCATGATTGACGATCCCTCGGGTGCGTTTACGTGCCCGTCGTCAACCCTCACAGTTTTGGCGAATTGTGACCCATTTCGTGGACTATTACTCACCGTTTTGGGATCCCAAAGCCATTTCCATAGTTATTGAACCCCAAGGTGTGCTTACATGTCGGTCATCAACAGTCACAGTTTTGGCCGATTCTGGACCGTTTTGTGGACTATTACTCACTTTTTTGGGGTCCCAGAGTGATTTCCATGATTAACGAATCCCGGGGTGCGTTTACGTGTCAGACATCAACACTCGCGGTTTTTGACGATTCTGGCCCGTTTCATGGACTATTACTCACCGTTTTGCGGTCACGAAGCGATTTCCATAGTTGTTGAATCCCAAGGTGCGCTTACGTTTCGGTCATCAACTCTCATAGTATTGGCCAATTCTGGCCCGTTTCGTGGACTATTACGGATTGTTTTGGGGTCCCGGAGTGATTTCCACGATTAACAAACCCCGTGGTGCGTTTAACTGTCGGTCATCAACACTCGTGGTTTTTGTCGATTCTGGCCCGTTTCATGGACTATTACTCACATTTTTGGGGTCCCAAAGCAATTTGCATGGATGTCGAACCCCAAGGTGCGCTTACGTATCGGTCATCAACAATCGCAGTTTCGGCTGATTCTGGCCCGTTTCTTGGACTATTACTCAGTTTTGGGGTAACATAGTGATTTCCACGACCAACGAACACCGGTGTGTTTATGTGTCGGTCATCAACATTTGCAGTTTTGGCCGATTTTGGCCCGTTTCATGGACTATTACTCACTGATTTCGGGTCCCTGAGCGATTTCCATGATTGAAGAACCCCGGGGTGCGTTTATGTATCGTTGATCAATAACCCTAGGTTTTACCGATTCAGGGCTCTTTCATGGACTATTACTCATCGTTTTGCAGTCCCAAAGTGATTTCCATGCTTGTTGAACCCCAAGATGTGCTTACGTGCTGGTCGTCAAGACTCGCAGATTGGGCCGATTCTGGCCCGTTTCTCGGACTATTACTCAGTTTTGGGGTCTCGAAGTGATTTCCACGATTGACGAACACCGGGGTGCGTTTACGTGTCCGTCATCAACACCCACAATTTTGGCCCATTCTGGTACGTTTTGTGCACTGTTACTCACCGTTTTGGGGTCCCAGAGCGATTTCCATGATTGACGATCCCTGGGGTGCGTTTACGTGCCCGTCGTCAACCCTCACAGTTTTGGCGAATTGTGACCCATTTCGTGGACTATTACTCACCGTTTTGGGATCCCAAAGCCATTTCCATAGTTGTTGAACCCCAAGGTGTGCTTACATGTCGGTCATCAACAGTCACAGTTTTGGCCGATTCTGGCCCGTTTTGTGGACTATTACTCACTTTTTTGGGGTCCCAGAGTGATTTCCATGATTAACGAATCCCGGGGTGCGTTTACGTGTCAGACATCAACACTCGCGGTTTTTGACGATTCTGGCCCGTTTCATGGACTATTACTCACCGTTTTGCGGTCACGAAGCGATTTCCATAGTTGTTGAATCCCAAGGTGCGCTTACGTTTCGGTCATCAACTCTCATAGTATTGGTCAATTCTGGCCCGTTTCGTGGACTATTACTGATTGTTTTGGGGTCCCGGAGTAATTTCCACGATTAACAAACCCCGTGGTGCGTTTAACTGTCGGTCATCAACACTCGTGGTTTTTGTCGATTCTGGCCCGTTTCATGGACTATTACTCACATTTTTGGGGTCCCAAAGCAATTTGCATGGATGTCGAACCCCAAGGTGCGCTTACGTATCGGTCATCAACAATCGCAGTTTCGGCTGATTCTGGCCCGTTTCTTGGACTATTACTCAGTTTTGGGGTAACGTAGTGATTTCCACGACCAACGAACACCGGTGTGTTTATGTGTCGGTCATCAACATTTGCAGTTTTGGCCGATTTTGGCCCGTTTCATGGACTATTACTCACTGATTTCGGGTCCCTGAGCGATTTCCATGATTGAAGAACCCCGGGGTGCGTTTATGTATCGTTGATCAATAACCCTAGGTTTTACCGATTCAGGGCTCTTTCATGGACTATTACTCACCGTTTTGCAGTCCCAAAGTGATTTCCATGCTTGTTGAACCCCAAGATGTGCTTACGTGCTGGTCGTCAAGACTCGCAGATTGGCCGATTCTGGCCCGTTTCTCTGACTATTACTCAGTTTTGGGGTCTCGAAGTGATTTCCACGATTGACGAACACCGGGGTGCGTTTACGTGTCCGTCATCAACACTCACAATTTTGGCCCATTCTGGTATGTTTTGTGCACTGTTACTCACCGTTTTGGGGTCCCAGAGCGATTTCCATGATTGACGATCCCTGGGGTGCGTTTACGTGCCCGTCGTCAACCCTCATAGTTTTGGCGAATTGTGACCCATTTCGTGGACTATTACTCACCGTTTTGGGATCCCAAAGCCATTTCCATAGTTATTGAACCCAAAGGTGTGCTTACATGTCGGTCATCAACAGTCATAGTTTTGGCCGATTCTCGCCCGTTTTGTGGACTATTACTCACTTTTTTGGGGTCCCAGAGTGATTTCCATGATAAACGAATCCCGGGGTGCGTTTACGTGTCAGACATCAACACTCGCGGTTTTTGACGATTCTGGCCCGTTTCATGGACTATTACTCACCGTTTTGCGGTCACGAAGCGATTTCCATAGTTGTTGAATCCCAAGGTGCGCTTACGTTTCGGTCATCAACTCTCATAGTATTGGCCAATTCTGGCCCGTTTCGTGGACTATTACGGATTGTTTTGGGGTCCCGGAGTGATTTCCACGATTAACAAACCCCGTGGTGCGTTTAACTGTCGGTCATCAACACTCGTGGTTTTTGTCGATTCTGGCCCGTTTCATGGACTATTACTCACATTTTTGGGGTCCCAAAGCAATTTGCATGGATGTCGAACCCCAAGGTGCGCTTACGTATCGGTCATCAACAATCGCAGTTTCGGCTGATTCTGGCCCGTTTCTTGGACTATTACTCAGTTTTGGGGTAACGTAGTGATTTCCAAGACCAACGAACACCGGTGTGTTTATGTGTCGGTCATCAACATTTGCAGTGTTGGCCGATTTTGGCCCGTTTCATGGACTATTACTCACTGATTTCGGGTCCCTGAGCGATTTCCATGATTGAAGAACCCCGGGGTGCGTTTATGTATCGTTGATCAATAACCCTAGGTTTTACCGATTCAGCGCTCTTTCATGGACTATTACGCACCGTTTTGCAGTCCCAATGTGATTTCCATGCTTGTTGAACCCCAAGATGTGCTTACGTGCTGGTCGTCAAGACTCGCAGATTGGGCCGATTCTGGCCCGTTTCTCTGACTATTACTCAGTTTTGGGGTCTCGAAGTGATTTCCACGATTGACGAACACCGGGGTGCGTTTACGTGTCCGTCATCAACACTCACAATTTTGGCCCATTCTGGTACGTTTTGTGCACTGTTACTCACCGTTTTGGGGTCCCAGAGCGATTTCCATGATTGACGATCCCTGGGGTGCGTTTACGTGCCCGTCGTCAACCCTCACAGTTTTGGCGAATTGTGACCCATTTCGTGGACTATTACTCACCGTTTTGGGATCCCAAAGCCATTTCCATAGTTATTGAACCCCAAGGTGTGCTTACATGTCGGTCATCAACAGTCACAGTTTTGGTCGATTCTGGCCCGTTTTGTGGACTATTACTCACTTTTTTGGGGTCCCAGAGTGATTTCCATGATTAACGAATCCCGGGGTGCGTTTACGTGTCAGACATCAACACTCGCGGTTTTTGACGATTCTGGCCCGTTTCATGGACTATTACTCACCGTTTTGTGGTCACGAAGCGATTTCCATAGTTGTTGAATCCCAAGGTGCGCTTACGTTTCGGTCATCAACTCTCATAGTATTGGCCAATTCTGGCCCGTTTCGTGGACTATTACTGATTGTTTTGGGGTCCCGGAGTGATTTCCACGATTAACAAACCCCGTGGTGCGTTTAACTGTCGGTCATCAACACTCGTGATTTTTGTCGATTCTGGCCCGTTTCATGGACTATTACTCACATTTTTGGGGTCCCAAAGCAATTTGCATGGATGTCGAACCCCAAGGTGCGCTTACGTATCGGTCATCAACAATCGCAGTTTCGGCTGATTCTGGCCCGTTTCTTGGACTATTACTCAGTTTTGGGGTAACGTAGTGATTTCCACGACCAACGAACACCAGTGTGTTTATGTGTCGGTCATCAACATTTGCAGTTTTGGCCGATTTTGGCCCGTTTCATGGAATATTACTCACTGATTTCGGGTCCCTGAGCGATTTCCATGATTGAAGAACCCCGGGGTGCGTTTATATATCGTTGATCAATAACCCTAGGTTTTACCGATTCAGGGCTCTTTCATGGACTATTACTCACCGTTTTGCAGTCCCAAAGTGATTTCCATGCTTGTTGAACCCCAAGATGTGCTTACGGGCTGGTCGTCAAGACTCGCAGATTGGGCCGATTCTGGCCCGTTTCTCTGACTATTACTCAGTTTTGGGGTCTCGAAGTGATTTCCACGATTGACGAACACCGGGGTGCGTTTACGTGTCCGTCATCAACACTCACAATTTTGGCCCATTCTGGTACATTTTGTGCACTGTTACTCACCGTTTTGGGGTCCCAGAGCGATTTCCATGATTGACGATCCCTGGGGTGCGTTTACGTGCCCGTCGTCAACCCTCACAGTTTTGGCGAATTGTGACCCATTTCGTGGACTATTACTCACTGTTTTGGGATCCCAAAGCCATTTCCATAGTTATTGAACCCCAAGGTGTGCTTACATGTCGGTCATCAACAGTCACAGTTTTGGCCGATTCTGGCCCGTTTTGTGGACTATTACTCACTTTTTTGGGGTCCCAGAGTGATTTCCATGATTAACGAATCCCGGGGTGCGTTTACGTGTCAGACATCAACACTCGCGGTTTTTGACGATTCTGGCCCGTTTCATGGACTATTACTCACCGTTTTGCGGTCACGAAGCGATTTCCATAGTTGTTGAATCCCAAGGTGCGCTTACGTTTCGGTCATCAACTCTCATAGTATTGGCCAATTCTGGCCCGTTTCGTGGACTATTACGGATTGTTTTGGGGTCCCGGAGTGATTTCCACGATTAACAAACCCCCTGGTGCGTTTAACTGTCGGTCATCAACACTCGTGGTTTTTGTCGATTCTGGCCCGTTTCATGGACTATTACTCACATTTTTGGGGTCCCGAAGCAATTTGCATGGATGTCGAACCCCAAGGTGCGCTTACGTATCGGTCATCAACAATCGCAGTTTCGGCTGATTCTGGCCCGTTTCTTGGACTATTACTCAGTTTTGGGGTAACGTAGTGATTTCCACGACCAACGAACACCGGTGTGTTTCTGTGTCGGTCATCAACATTTGCAGTTTTGGCCGATTTTGGCCCGTTTCATGGACTATTACTCACTAATTTCGGGTCCCTGTGCGATTCCCATGATTGAAGAACCCCGGGGTGCGTTTATGTATCGTTGATCAATAACCCTAGGTTTTACCGATTCAGGGCTCTTTCATGGACTATTACTCACCGTTTTGCAGTCCCAAAGTGATTTCCATGCTTGTTGAACCCCAAGATGTGCTTACGTGCTGGTCGTCAAGACTCGCAGATTGGGCCGATTCTGGCCCGTTTCTCTGACTATTACTCAGTTTTGGGGTCTCGAAGTGATTTCCACGATTGACGAACACCGGGGTGCGTTTACGTGTCCGTCATCAACACTCACAATTTTGGCCCATTCTGGTACGTTTTGTGCACTGTTACTCACCGTTTTGGGGTCCCAGAGCGATTTCCATGATTGACGATCCCTGGGGTGCGTTTACGTGCCCGTCGTCAACCCTCACAGTTTTGGCGAATTGTGACCCATTTCGTGGACTATTACTCACCGTTTTGGGATCCCAAAGCCATTTCCATAGTTATTGAACCCCAAGGTGTGCTTGCATGTCGGTCATCAACAGTCACAGTTTTGGTCGATTCTGGCCCGTTTTGTGGACTATTACTCACTTTTTTGGGGTCCCAGAGTGATTTCCATGATTAACGAATCCCGGGGTGCGTTTACGTGTCAGACATCAACACTCGCGGTTTTTGACGATTCTGGCCCGTTTCATGGACTATTACTCACTGATTTCGGGTCCCTGAGCGATTTCCATGATTGAAGAACCCTGGGGTGCGTTTATGTATCGTTGATCAATAACCCTAGGTTTTACCGATTCAGGGCTCTTTCATGGACTATTACTCACCGTTTTGCAGTCCCAAAGTGATTTCCATGCTTGTTGAACCCCAAGATGTGCTTACGTGCTGGTCGTCAAGACTCGCAGATTGGGCCGATTCTGGCCCGTTTCTCTGACTATTACTCAGTTTTGGGGTCTCGAAGTGATTTCCACGATTGACGAACACCGGGGTGCGTTTACGTGTCCGTCATCAACACTCACAATTTTGGCCCATTCTGGTACGTTTTGTGCACTGTTACTCACCGTTTTGGGGTCCCAGAGCGATTTCCATGATTGACGATCCCTGGGGTGCGTTTACGTGCCCGTCGTCAACCCTCACAGTTTTGGCCAATTCTGACCCGTTTCGTGGACTATTACTCACCGTTTTGGGATCTCAAAGCGATTTCCGTAGTTATTGAACCCCAAGGTGCGCTTACATGTCGGTCATCAACAGTCACAGTTTTGGCCGATTCAGGCCCGTTTTGTGGACTATTACTCACTTTTTTGGGGTCCCAGAGTGATTTCCATGACTAACGAACCCCGGGGTGCGTTTACGTGTCAGACATCAACACTCGCGGTTTTTGTCGATTCTGGCCCGTTTCATGGAATATTACTCACCGTTTTGCGGTCACGAAGTGATTTCCATAGTTATTGAACCCCAAGGTGCGCTTACGTTTCGGTCATCAACTCTCATAGTATTGGCCAATTCTGGCCCGTTTCGTGGACTATTACTGATTGTTTTGGGGTCCCGGAGTGATTTCCACGATTAACAAACCCCGTGGTGCGTTTAACTGTCGGTCATCAACACTCGTGGTTTTTGTCGATTCTGGCCCGTTTCATGGACTATTACTCACATTTTTGGGGTCCCAAAGCAATTTGCATGGATGTCGAACCCCAAGGTGCGCTTACGTATCGGTCATCAACAATCGCAGTTTCGGCTGATTCTGGCCCGTTTATTGGACTATTACTCAGTTTTGGGGTAACGTAGTGATTTCCACGACCAACGAACACCGGTGTGTTTATGTGTCGGTCATCAACATTTGCAGTTTTGGCCGATTTTGGCCCGTTTCATGGACTATTACTCACTGATTTCGGGTCCCTGAGCGATTTCCATGATTGAAGAACCCCGGGGTGCGTTTATGTATCGTTGATCAATAACCCTAGGTTTTACCGATTCAGGGCTCTTTCATGGACTATTACTCATCGTTTTGCAGTCCCAAAGTGATTTCCATGCTTGTTGAACCCCAAGATGTGCTTACGTGCTGGTCGTCAAGACTCGCAGATTGGGCCGATTCTGGCCCGTTTCTCGGACTATTACTCAGTTTTGGGGTCTCGAAGTGATTTCCACGATTGACGAACACCGGGGTGCGTTTACGTGTCCGTCATCAACACCCACAATTTTGGCCCATTCTGGTACGTTTTGTGCACTGTTACTCACCGTTTTGGGGTCCCAGAGCGATTTCCATGATTGACGATCCCTCGGGTGCGTTTACGTGCCCGTCGTCAACCCTCACAGTTTTGGCGAATTGTGACCCATTTCGTGGACTATTACTCACCGTTTTGGGATCCCAAAGCCATTTCCATAGTTATTGAACCCCAAGGTGTGCTTACATGTCGGTCATCAACAGTCACAGTTTTGGCCGATTCTGGACCGTTTTGTGGACTATTACTCACTTTTTTGGGGTCCCAGAGTGATTTCCATGATTAACGAATCCCGGGGTGCGTTTACGTGTCAGACATCAACACTCGCGGTTTTTGACGATTCTGGCCCGTTTCATGGACTATTACTCACCGTTTTGCGGTCACGAAGCGATTTCCATAGTTGTTGAATCCCAAGGTGCGCTTACGTTTCGGTCATCAACTCTCATAGTATTGGCCAATTCTGGCCCGTTTCGTGGACTATTACGGATTGTTTTGGGGTCCCGGAGTGATTTCCACGATTAACAAACCCCGTGGTGCGTTTAACTGTCGGTCATCAACACTCGTGGTTTTTGTCGATTCTGGCCCGTTTCATGGACTATTACTCACATTTTTGGGGTCCCAAAGCAATTTGCATGGATGTCGAACCCCAAGGTGCGCTTACGTATCGGTCATCAACAATCGCAGTTTCGGCTAATTCTGGCCCGTTTCTTGGACTATTACTCAGTTTTGGGGTAACGTAGTGATTTCCACGACCAACGAACACCGGTGTGTTTATGTGTCGGTCATCAACATTTGCAGTTTTGGCCGATTTTGGCCCGTTTCATGGACTATTACTCACTGATTTCGGGTCCCTGAGCGATTTCCATGATTGAAGAACCCCGGGGTGCGTTTATGTATCGTTGATCAATAACCCTAGGTTTTACCGATTCAGGGCTCTTTCATGGACTATTACTCATCGTTTTGCAGTCCCAAAGTGATTTCCATGCTTGTTGAACCCCAAGATGTGCTTACGTGCTGGTCGTCAAGACTCGCAGATTGGGCCGATTCTGGCCCGTTTCTCTGACTATTACTCAGTTTTGGGGTCTCGAAGTGATTTCCACGATTGACGAACACCGGGGTGCGTTTACGTGTCCGTCATCAACACCCACAATTTTGGCCCATTCTGGTACGTTTTGTGCACTATTACACACCGTTTTGGGGTCCCAGAGCGATTTCCATGATTGACGATCCCTCGGGTGCGTTTACGTGCCCGTCGTCAACCCTCACAGTTTTGGCGAATTGTGACCCATTTCGTGGACTATTACTCACCGTTTTGGGATCCCAAAGCCATTTCCATAGTTATTGAACCCCAAGGTGTGCTTACATGTCGGTCATCAACAGTCACAGTTTTGGCCGATTCTGGCCCGTTTTGTGGACTATTACTCAGTTTTTTGGGGTCCCAGAGTGATTTCCATGATTAACGAATCCCGGGGTGCGTTTACGTGTCAGACATCAACACTCGCGGTTTTTGACGATTCTGGCCCGTTTCATGGACTATTACTCACCGTTTTGCGGTCACGAAGCGATTTCCATAGTTGTTGAATCCCAAGGTGCCCTTACGTTTCGGTCATCAACTCTCATAGTATTGGCCAATTCTGGCCCGTTTCGTGGACTATTACTGATTGTTTTGGGGTCCCGGAGTGATTTCCACGATTAACAAACCCCGTGGTGTGTTTAACTGTCGGTCATCAACACTCGTGGTTTTTGTCGATTCTGGCCCGTTTCATGGACTATTACTCACATTTTTGGGGTCCCAAAGCAATTTGCATGGATGTCGAACCCCAAGGTGCGCTTACGTATCGGTCATCAACAATCGCAGTTTCGGCTGATTCTGGCCCGTTTCTTGGACTATTACTCAGTTTTGGGGTAACGTAGTGATTTCCACGACCAACGAACACCGGTGTGTTTCTGTGTCGGTCATCAACATTTGCAGTTTTGGCCGATTTTGGCCCGTTTCATGGACTATTACTCACTGATTTCGGGTCCCTGTGCGATTCCCATGATTGAAGAACCCCGGGGTGCGTTTATGTATCGTTGATCAATAACCCTAGGTTTTACCGATTCAGGGCTCTTTCATGGACTATTACTCACCGTTTTGCAGTCCCAAAGTGATTTCCATGCTTGTTGAACCCCAAGATGTGCTTACGTGCTGGTCGTCAAGACTCGCAGATTGGGCCGATTCTGGCCCGTTTCTCTGACTATTACTCAGTTTTGGGGTCTCGAAGTGATTTCCACGATTGACGAACACCGGGGTGCGTTTACGTGTCCGTCATCAACACTCACAATTTTGGCCCATTCTGGTACGTTTTGTGCACTGTTACTCACCGTTTTGGGGTCCCAGAGCGATTTCCATGATTGACGATCCCTGGGGTGCGTTTACGTGCCCGTCGTCAACCCTCACAGTTTTGGCGAATTGTGACCCATTTCGTGGACTATTACTCACCGTTTTGGGATCCCAAAGCCATTTCCATAGTTATTGAACCCCAAGGTGTGCTTACATGTCGGTCATCAACAGTCACAGTTTTGGCCGATTCTGGCCCGTTTTGTGGACTATTACTCACTTTTTCGGGGTCCCAGAGTGATTTCCATGATTAACGAATCCCGGGGTGCGTTTACGTGTCAGACATCAACACTCGCGGTTTTTGACGATTCTGGCCCGTTTCATGGACTATTACTCACCGTTTTGCAGTCACGAAGCGATTTCCATAGTTGTTGAATCCCAAGGTGCGCTTACGTTTCGGTCATCAACTCTCATAGTATTGGCCAATTCTGGCCCGTTTCGTGGACTATTACTGATTGTTTTGGGGTCCCGGAGTGATTTCCACGATTAACAAACCCCGTGGTGCGTTTAACTGTCGGTCATCAACACTCGTGGTTTTTGTCGATTCTGGCCCGTTTCATGGACTATTACTCACATTTTTGGGGTCCCAAAGCAATTTGCATGGATGTCGAACCCCAAGGTGCGCTTACGTATCGGTCATCAACAATCGCAGTTTCGGCTGATTCTGGCCCGTTTCTTGGACTATTACTCAGTTTTGGGGTAACGTAGTGATTTCCACGACCAACGAACACCGGTGTGTTTCTGTGTCGGTCATCAACATTTGCAGTTTTGGCCGATTTTGGCCCGTTTCATGGACTATTACTCACTGATTTCGGGTCCCTGAGCGATTTCCATGATTGAAGAACCCCGGGGTGCGTTTATGTATCGTTGATCAATAACCCTAGGTTTTACCGATTCAGCGCTCTTTCATGGACTATTACGCACCGTTTTGCAGTCCCAATGTGATTTCCATGCTTGTTGAACCCCAAGATGTGCTTACGTGCTGGTCGTCAAGACTCGCAGATTGGGCCGATTCTGGCCCGTTTCTCTGACTATTACTCAGTTTTGGGGTCTCGAAGTGATTTCCACGATTGACGAACACCGGGGTGCGTTTACGTGTCCGTCATCAACACTCACAATTTTGGCCCATTCTGGTACGTTTTGTGCACTGTTACTCACCGTTTTGGGGTCCCAGAGCGATTTCCATGATTGACGATCCCTGGGGTGCGTTTACGTGCCCGTCGTCAACCCTCACAGTTTTGGCGAATTGTGACCCATTTCGTGGACTATTACTCACCGTTTTGGGATCCCAAAGCCATTTCCATAGTTATTGAACCCCAAGGTGTGCTTACATGTCGGTCATCAACAGTCATAGTTTTGGCCGATTCTGGCCCGTTTTGTGGACTATTACTCACTTTTTTGGGGTCCCAGAGTGATTTCCATGATTAACGAATCCCGGGGTGCGTTTACGTGTCAGACATCAACACTCGCGGTTTTTGACGATTCTGGCCCGTTTCATGGACTATTACTCACCGTTTTGCGGTCACGAAGCGATTTCCATAGTTGTTGAATCCCAAGGTGCGCTTACGTTTCGGTCATCAACTCTCATAGTATTGGCCAATTCTGGCCCGTTTCGTGGACTATTACTGATTGTTTTGGGGTCCCGGAGTGATTTCCACGATTAACAAACCCCGTGGTGCGTTTAACTGTCGGTCATCAACACTCGTGGTTTTTGTCGATTCTGGCCCGTTTCATGGACTATTACTCACATTTTTGGGGTCCCAAAGCAATTTGCATGGATGTCGAACCCCAAGGTGCGCTTACGTATCGGTCATCAACAATTGCAGTTTCGGCTGATTCTGGCCCGTTTCTTGGACTATTACTCAGTTTTGGGGTAACGTAGTGATTTCCACGACCAACGAACACCGGTGTGTTTATGTGTCGGTCATCAACATTTGCAGTTTTGGCCGATTTTGGCCCGTTTCATGGACTATTACTCACTGATTTCGGGTCCCTGAGCGATTTCCATGATTGAAGAACCCCGGGGTGCGTTTATGTATCGTTGATCAATAACCCTAGGTTTTACCGATTCAGGGCTCTTTCATGGACTATTACTCATCGTTTTGCAGTCCCAAAGTGATTTCCATGCTTGTTGAACCCCAAGATGTGCTTACGTGCTGGTCGTCAAGACTCGCAGATTGGGCCGATTCTGGCCCGTTTCTCGGACTATTACTCAGTTTTGGGGTCTCGAAGTGATTTCCACGATTGACGAACACCGGGGTGCGTTTACGTGTCCGTCATCAACACCCACAATTTTGGCCCATTCTGGTACGTTTTGTGCACTGTTACTCACCGTTTTGGGGTCCCAGAGCGATTTCCATGATTGACGATCCCT
>NW_025229206.1:0-1785 GCF_018294505.1 Triticum aestivum | reverse complement strand
GTCAACCCTCACAGTTTTGGCGAATTGTGACCCATTTCGTGGACTATTACTCACCGTTTTGGGATCCCAAAGCCATTTCCATAGTTATTGAACCCCAAGGTGTGCTTACATGTCGGTCATCAACAGTCACAGTTTTGGCCGATTCTGGCCCGTTTTGTGGACTATTACTCACTTTTTTGGGGTCCCAGAGTGATTTCCATGATTAACGAATCCCGGGGTGCGTTTACGTGTCAGACATCAACACTCGCGGTTTTTGACGATTCTGGCCCGTTTCATGGACTATTACTCACCGTTTTGCGGTCACGAAGCGATTTCCATAGTTGTTGAATCCCAAGGTGCGCTTACGTTTCGGTCATCAACTCTCATAGTATTGGCCAATTCTGGCCCGTTTCGTGGACTATTACTGATTGTTTCGGGGTCCCGGAGTGATTTCCACGATTAACAAACCCCGTGGTGCGGTTAACTGTGGTCATCAACACTCGTGGTTTTTGTCGATTCTGGCCCGTTTCATGGACTATTACTCACATTTTTGGGGTCCCAAAGCAATTTGCATGGATGTCGAACCCCAAGGTGCGCTTACGTATCGGTCATCAACAATCGCAGTTTCGGCTGATTCTGGCCCGTTTCTTGGACTATTACTCAGTTTTGGGGTAACGTAGTGATTTCCACGACCAACGAACACCGGTGTGTTTATGTGTCGGTCATCAACATTTGCAGTTTTGGCCGATTTTGGCCCGTTTCATGGACTATTACTCACTGATTTCGGGTCCCTGAGCGATTTCCATGATTGAAGAACCCCGGGGTGCGTTTATGTATCGGTGATCAATAACCCTAGGTTTTACCGATTCAGGGCTCTTTCATGGACTATTACTCACCGTTTTGCAGTCCCAAAGTGATTTCCATGCTTGTTGAACCCCAAGATGTGCTTACGTGCTGGTCGTCAAGACTCGCAGATTGGGCCGATTCTGGCCCGTTTCTCTGACTATTACTCAGTTTTGGGGTCTCGAAGTGATTTCCACGATTGACGAACACCGGGGTGCGTTTACGTGTCCGTCATCAACACCCACAATTTTGGCCCATTCTGGTACGTTTTGTGCACTGTTACTCACCGTTTTGGGGTCCCAGAGCGATTTCCATGATTGACGATCCCTCGGGTGCGTTTACGTGCCCGTCGTCAACCCTCACAGTTTTGGCGAATTGTGACCCATTTCGTGGACTATTACTCACCGTTTTGGGATCCCAAAGCCATTTCCATAGTTATTGAACCCCAAGGTGTGCTTACATGTCGGTCATCAACAGTCACAGTTTTGGCCGATTCTGGACCGTTTTGTGGACTATTACTCACTTTTTTGGGGTCCCAGAGTGATTTCCATGATTAACGAATCCCGGGGTGCGTTTACGTGTCAGACATCAACACTCGCGGTTTTTGACGATTCTGGCCCGTTTCATGGACTATTACTCACCGTTTTGCGGTCACGAAGCGATTTCCATAGTTGTTGAATCCCAAGGTGCGCTTACGTTTCGGTCATCAACTCTCATAGTATTGGCCAATTCTGGCCCGTTTCGTGGACTATTACGGATTGTTTTGGGGTCCCGGAGTGATTTCCACGATTAACAAACCCCGTGGTGCGTTTAACTGTCGGTCATCAACACTCGTGGTTTTTGTCGATTCTGGCCCGTTTCATGGACTATTACTCACATTTTTGGGGTCCCAAAGCAATTTGCATGGATGTCGAACCCCAAGGTGCGCTTACGTATCGGTCATCAACAATCGCAGTTTCGGCT
>NW_025229205.1:24609-26455 GCF_018294505.1 Triticum aestivum | reverse complement strand
GTCCGTTTTGTACACGAAGTGCATCCATTTTTTGCCGGGACCCTCTCAACTTTCTTGCACGTGCTATGTGGATGAAATGATGATACCATGCAGACTTTCAACCTTTTCAGAGTTCATTTGAACTGCTTTTCAATTTTATGGTCTTATAGCTCAAAATAATTAGTAAATGCATGAAAAATAACAAATGAAGCAGAAAGGATTGAAAAATGATGATGTGGCTTTGAATGGTGCATTTTGAACACACAAAAAGTCAGGAGTTCAAATAAGTTTTAAAAAATGAAATCCCTTTGTCACAGACGAGTTTCCGTATGAAATCCTGATACTTTGAAAGAGATTGTCCGTTTTGTACACGAAGTGCATCCATTTTTTGCCGGGACCCTCTCAACTTTCTTGCACATGCCATGTGGATGAAATGATGATACCATGCCGACTTTCAACCTTTTCAGAGTTCATTTGAACTGCTTTTCAATTTTATGGTCTTATAGCTCAAAATAATTAGTAAATGCATGAAAAATAACAAATGAAGTCAGAAAGGATTGAAAAATGATGATGTGGCTTTGAATGGTGCATTTTGAACACACAAAAAGTCAGGAGTTCAAATAAGTTTAAAAAAATGAAATCCCTTTGTCACAGACGAGTTTCCGTATGAAATCCTGATACTTTGAAAGAGATTGTCCGTTTTGTACACGAAGTGCATCCATTTTTTGCCGGGACCCTCTCAACTTCCTTGCACATGCTATGTGGATGAAATGATGATACCATGCCGACTTTCAACCTTTTCATAGTTCATTTGAACTGCTTTTCAATTTTATGGTCTCATAGCTCAAAATAATTAGTAAATGCATGAAAAATAACAAATGAAGCCAGAAAGGATTGAAAAATGATGATGTGGCTTTGAATGGTGCATTTTGAACACACAAAAAGTCAGGAGTTCAAATAAGTTTTAAAAAATGAAATCCCTTTGTCACAGACGAGTTTCCGTATGAAATCCTGATACTTTGAAAGAGATTGTCCGTTTTGTACACGAAGTGCATCCATTTTTTGCCGGGACCCTCTCAACTTTCTTGCACATGCTATGTGGATGAAATGATGATACCATGTCGACTTTCAACCTTTTCAGAGTTCATTTGAACTGCTTTTCAATTTTATGGTCTTATAGCTCAAAATAATTAGTAAATGCATGGAAAATAACAAATGAATTCAGAAAGGATTGAAAAATGATGATGTGGCTTTGAATGGTGCATTTTGAACACACAAAAAGTCAGGAGTTCAAATAAGTTTTAAAAAATGAAATCCCTTTGTCACAGACGAGTTTCCGTATGAAATCCTGATACTTTGAAAGAGATTGTCCGTTTTGTACACGAAGTGCATCCATTTTTTGCCGGGACCCTCTCAACTTTCTTGCACATCCTATGTGGATGAAATGATGATACCATGCCGACTTTCAACCTTTTCATAGTTCATTTGAACTGCTTTTCAATTTTATGGTCTTATAGCTCAAAATAATTAGTAAATGCATGAAAAATAACAAATGAAGCCAGAAAGGATTGAAAAATGATGATGTGGCTTTGAATGTTGCATTTTGAACACACAAAAAGTCAGGAGTTCAAATAAGTTTTAAAAAATGAAATCCCTTTGTAACAGACGAGTTTCCGTATGAAATCCTGATACTTTGAAAGAGATTGTCCGTTTTGTACACGAAGTGCATCCATTTTTTGCCGGGACCCTCTCAACTTTCTTGCACGTGCTATGTGGATGAAATGATGATACCATGCAGACTTTCAACCTTTTCAGAGTTCATTTGAACTGCTTTTCAATTTTATGGTCTTATAGCTCAAAATAATTA
>NW_025229205.1:21516-22950 GCF_018294505.1 Triticum aestivum | reverse complement strand
ACTTTGAAAGAGATTGTCCGTTTTGTACACGAAGTGCATCCATTTTTTGCCGGGACCCTCTCAACTTTCTTGCACATGCTATGTGGATGAAATGATGATACCATGCCGACTTTCAACCTTTTCATAGTTCATTTGAACTGCTTTTCAATTTTATGGTCTTATAGCTCAAAATAATTAGTAAATGCATGAAAAATAACAAATGAAGCCAGAAAGGATTGAAAAATGATGATTTGGCTTTGAATGGTGCATTTTGAACACACAAAAAGTCAGGAGTTCAAATAAGTTTAAAAAAATGAAATCCATTTGTAACAGACGAGTTTCCGTATGAAATCCTGATACTCTGAAAGAGATTGTCCGTTTTGTACACGAAGTGCATCCATTTTTTGCTGGGACCCTCTCAACTTTCTTGCACATGCTATGTGGATGAAATGATGATACCATGCCGACTTTCAACCTTTTCAAAGTTCATTTGAACTGCTTTTCAATTTTATGGTCTTATAGCTCAAAATAATTAGTAAATGCATGAAAAATAACAAATGAAGCCAGAAAGGATTGAAAAATGATGATGTGGCTTTGAATGGTGCATTTTGGACACACAAAAAGTCAGGAGTACAAATAAGTTTTAAATAATGAAATCCCTTTCTAACAGACGAGTTTCCGTATGAAATGCTGATACTTTGAAAGAGATTGTCCGTTTTGTACACGAAGTGCATCCATTTTTTGCGGGGACCCTCTCAACTTTCTTGCACGTGCTATGTGGATGAAATGATGATACCATGCAGACTTTCAACCTTTTCAGAGTTCATTTGAACTGCTTTTCAATTTTATGGTCTTATAGCTCAAAATAATTAGTAAATGCATGAAAAATAACAAATGAAGTCAGAAAGGATTGAAAAATGATGATGTGGCTTTGAATGGTGATACCATGCCGACTTTCAACCTTTTCACAGTTCATTTGAACTGCTTTTCAATTTTATGGTCTTATAGCTCAAAATAATTAGTAAATGCATGAAAAATAACAAATGAAGCCAGAAAGGATTGAAAAATGATGATGTGGCTTTGAATGGTGCATTTTGGACACACAAAAAGTCAGGAGTACAAATAAGTTTTAAATAATGAAATCCCTTTGTCACAGACGAGTTTCCGTATGAAATCCTGATACTTTGAAAGAGATTGTCCGTTTTGTACACGAAGTGCATCCATTTTTTGCCGGGACCCTCTCAGCTTTCTTGCACATGCTATCTGGATGAAATGATGATACCATGTCGACTTTCAACCTTTTCAGAGTTCATTTGAACTGCTTTTCAATTTTATGGTCTTATAGCTCAAAATAATTAGTAAATGCATGAAAAATAACAAATGAAGTCAGAAAGGATTGAAAAATGATGATGTGGCTTTTAATGGTGCATTTTGAACACACAAAAAGTCAGGAGT
>NW_025229205.1:17366-18425 GCF_018294505.1 Triticum aestivum | reverse complement strand
TGCATTTTGAACACACAAAAAGTCAGGAGTTCAAATAAGTTTTAAAAAATGAAATCCCTTTGTAACAGACGAGTTTCCGTATGAAATCCTGATACTTTGAAAGAGATTGTCCGTTTTGTACACGAAGTGCATCCATTTTTTGCCGGGACCCTCTCAACTTTCTTGCACGTGCTATGTGGATGAAATGATGATACCATGCAGACTTTCAACCTTTTCAGAGTTCATTTGAACTGCTTTTCAATTTTATGGTCTTATAGCTCAAAATAATTATTAAATGCATGAAAAATAACAAATGAAGTCAGAAAGGATTGAAAAATGATGATGTGGCTTTGAATGGTGCATTTTGGACACACAAAAAGTCAGGAGTACAAATAAGTTTTAAATAATGAAATCCCTTTCTAACAGACGAGTTTCTGTATGAAATGCTGATACTTTGAAAGAGATTGTCCGTTTTGTACACGAAGTGCATCCAGTTTTGGCCGTAACCCTCTCAACTTTCTTGCCCATGCTATGTGGATGAAATGATGATACCATGGCAACTTTCAAGCTTTTCAGAGTTCATTTCAAATGCTTTTAAATATTGTGGTCTTATAGCTCAAAATAATTAGTAAATGCATGAAAAATAACAAATGAAGTCAGAAAGGATTGAAAAATGATGATGTGGCTTTGAATGGTGCATTTTGAACACACAAAAAGTCAGGAGTTCAAATAAATTTGAAAAAATGAAATCCCTTTGTAACAGACGAGTTTCCGTATGAAATCCTGATACTTTGAAAGAGATTGTCCATTTTGTACACGAAGTGCATCCATTTTTTGCCGGGACCCTCTCAGCTTTCTTGCACATGCTATGTGGATGAAATGATGATACCATGCCAACTTTCAACCTTTTCAGAGTTCATTTGAAATGCTTTTCAATTTTAGGGTCTTATAGCTCAAAATAATTAGTAAATGCATGAAAAATAACAAATGAAGTCAGAAAGGATTGAAAAATGATGATGTGGCTTTGAATGGTGCATTTTGAACACACAAAAAGTCAGGAGTTCAAATAAGTATAAAAAA
>NW_025229205.1:13982-14629 GCF_018294505.1 Triticum aestivum | reverse complement strand
AAAAAATGAAATCCCTTTGTAACAGACGAGTTTCCGTATGAAATCCTGATACTTTGAAAGAGATTGTCCGTTTTGTACACGAAGTGCATCCATTTTTTGCCGGGACCCTCTCAACTTTCTTGCACGTGCTATGTGGATGAAATGATGATACCATGCAGACTTTCAACCTTTTCAGAGTTCATTTGAACTGCTTTTCAATTTTATGGTCTTATAGCTCAAAATAATTAGTAAATGCATGAAAAATAACAAAACAAGTCAGAAAGGATTGAAAATGATGATGTGGCTTTGAATGGTGCATTTTGGACACACAAAAAGTCAGGAGTACAAATAAGTTTTAAATAATGAAATCCCTTTCTAACAGACGAGTTTCCGTATGAAATGCTGATACTTTGAAAGAGATTGTCCGTTTTGTACACGAAGTGCATCCAGTTTCTGCCGTAACCCTCTCAACTTTGTTGCCCATGCTATGTGGTTGAAATGATGATACCATGCCAACTTTCAAGCTTTTCAGAGTTCATTTGAAATGCTTTTAAATATTGTGGTCTTATAGCTCAAAATAATTAGTAAATGCATGAAAAATAACAAATGAAGTCAGAAAGGATTGAAAAATGATGATGTGGCTTTGAATGGTGCATTTTGGACACACA
>NW_025229205.1:13050-13972 GCF_018294505.1 Triticum aestivum | reverse complement strand
GTTTTGTACACGAAGTGCATCCATTTTTTGCCGGGACCCTCTCAACTTTCTTGCACGTGCTATGTGGATGAAATGATGATACCATGCAGACTTTCAACCTTTTCAGAGTTCATTTGAACTGCTTTTCAATTTTATGGTCTTATAGCTCAAAATAATTAGTAAATGCATGAAAAATAACAAATGAAGTCAGAAAGGATTGAAAAATGATGATGTGGCTTTGAATGGTGCATTTTGGACACACAAAAAGTCAGGAGTACAAATAAGTTTTAAATAATGAAATCCCTTTCTAACAGACGAGTTTCCGTATGAAATGCTGATACTTTGAAAGAGATTGTCCGTTTTGTACACGAAGTGCATCCAGTTTTTGCCGTAACCCTCTCAACTTTGTTGCCCATGCTATGTGGATGAAATGATGATACCATGCCAACTTTCAAGCTTTTCAGAGTTCATTTGAAATGCTTTTAAATATTGTGGTCTTATAGCTCAAAATAATTAGTAAATGCATGAAAAATAACAAATGAAGTCAGAAAGGATTGAAAAATGATGATGTGGCTTTGAATGGTGATACCATGCCGACTTTCAACCTTTTCAGAGTTCATTTGAACTGCTTTTCAATTTTATGGTCTTATAGCTCAAAATAATTAGTAAATGCATGAAAAATAACAAATGAAGCCAGAAAGGATTGAAAAATGATGATGTGGCTTTGAATGGTGCATTTTGGACACACAAAAAGTCAGGAGTACAAATAAGTTTTAAATAATGAAATCCCTTTGTCACAGACGAGTTTCCGTATGAAATCCTGATACTTTGAAAGAGATTGTCCGTTTTGTACACGAAGTGCATCCATTTTTTGCCGGGACCCTCTCAACTTTCTTGCACATGCTATGTGGATGAAATGATGATACCATGTCGACTTTCAACC
>NW_025229205.1:8610-8952 GCF_018294505.1 Triticum aestivum | reverse complement strand
AAAAAATGAAATCCCTTTGTAACAGACGAGTTTCCGTATGAAATCCTGATACTTTGAAAGAGATTGTCCATTTTGTACACGAAGTGCATCCATTTTTTGCCGGGACCCTCTCAGCTTTCTTGCACATGCTATGTGGATGAAATGATGATACCATGCCAACTTTCAACCTTTTCAGAGTTCATTTGAAATGCTTTTCAATTTTAGGGTCTTATAGCTCAAAATAATTAGTAAATGCATGAAAAATAACAAATGAAGTCAGAAAGGATTGAAAAATGATGATGTGGCTTTGAATGGTGCATTTTGAACACACAAAAAGTCAGGAGTTCAAATAAGTATAAAAAA
>NW_025229205.1:7719-8600 GCF_018294505.1 Triticum aestivum | reverse complement strand
CACAAAAAGTCAGGAGTACAAATAAGTTTTAAATAATGAAATCCCTTTCTAACAGACGAGTTTCCGTATGAAATGCTGATACTTTGAAAGAGATTGTCCGTTTTGTACACGAAGTGCATCCAGTTTTTGCCGTAACCCTCTCAACTTTCTTGCCCATGCTATGTGGATGAAATGATGATACCATGCCAACTTTCAAGCTTTTCAGAGTTCATTTGAAATGCTTTTAAATATTGTGGTCTTATAGCTCAAAATAATTAGTAAATGCATGAAAAATAACAAATGAAGTCAGAAAGGATTGAAAAATGATGATGTGGCTTTGAATGGTGCATTTTGAACACACAAATTGTCAGGAGTTCAAATAAATTTGAAAAAATGAAATCCCTTTGTAACAGACGAGTTTCCGTATGAAATCCTGATACTTTGAAAGAGATTGTCCATTTTGTACACGAAGTGCATCCATTTTTTGCCGGGACCCTCTCAGCTTTCTTGCACATGCTATGTGGATGAAATGATGATACCATGCCGACTTTCAACCTTTTCAGAGTTCATTTGAAATGCTTTTCAATTTTAGGGTCTTATAGCTCAAAATAATTAGTAAATGCATGAAAAATAACAAATGAAGTCAGAAAGGATTGAAACATGATGATGTGGCTTTGAATGGTGCATTTTGAACACACAAAAAGTCAGGAGTTCAAATAAGTTTAAAAAAATGAAATCCCTTTGTCACAGACGAGTTTCCGTATGAAATCCTGATACTTTGAAAGAGATTGTCCGTTTTGTACACGAAGTGCATCCATTTTTTGCCGGGACCCTCTCAACTTTCTTGCACGTGCTATGTGGATGAAATGATGATACCATGCAGACTTTCAACCTTTTCAGAG
>NW_025229205.1:1243-7709 GCF_018294505.1 Triticum aestivum | reverse complement strand
GATACTTTGAAAGAGATTGTCCGTTTTGTACACGAAGTGCATCCATTTTTTGCCGGGACCCTCTCAACTTTCTTGCACATGCTATGTGGATGAAATGATGATACCATGTCGACTTTCAACCTTTTCAGAGTTCATTTGAACTGCTTTTCAATTTTATGGTCTTATAGCTCAAAATAATTAGTAAATGCATGAAAAATAACAAATGAATTCAGAAAGGATTGAAAAATGATGATGTGGCTTTGAATGGTGCATTTTGAACACACAAAAAGTCAGGAGTTCAAATAAGTTTTAAAAAATGAAATCCCTTTGTCACAGACGAGTTTCCGTATGAAATCCTGATACTTTGAAAGAGATTGTCCGTTTTGTACACGAAGTGCATCCATTTTTTGCCGGGACCCTCTCAACTTTCTTGCACATCCTATGTGGATGAAATGATGATACCATGCCGACTTTCAACCTTTTCATAGTTCATTTGAACTGCTTTTCAATTTTATGGTCTTATAGCTCAAAATAATTAGTAAATGCATGAAAAATAACAAATGAAGCCAGAAAGGATTGAAAAATGATGATGTGGCTTTGAATGTTGCATTTTGAACACACAAAAGTCAGGAGTTCAAATAAGTTTTAAAAAATGAAATCCCTTTGTAACAGACGAGTTTCCGTATGAAATCCTGATACTTTGAAAGAGGTTGTCCGTTTTGTACACGAAGTGCATCCATTTTTTGCCGGGACCCTCTCAACTTTCTTGCACGTGCTATGTGGATGAAATGATGATACCATGCAGACTTTCAACCTTTTCAGAGTTCATTTGAACTGCTTTTCAATTTTATGGTCTTATAGCTCAAAATAATTAGTAAATGCATGAAAAATAACAAATGAAGTCAGAAAGGATTGAAAAATGATGATGTGGCTTTGAATGGTGCATTTTGGACACACAAAAAGTCAGGAGTACAAATAAGTTTTAAATAATGAAATCCCTTTCTAACAGACGAGTTTCCGTATGAAATGCTGATACTTTGAAAGAGATTGTCCGTTTTGTACACGAAGTGCATCCAGTTTTTGCCGTAACCCTCTCAACTTTCTTGCGCATGCTATGTGGATGAAATGATGATACCATGCCAACTTTCAAGCTTTTCAGAGTTCATTTGAAATGCTTTTAAATATTGTGGTCTTATAGCTCAAAATAATTAGTAAATGCATGAAAAATAACAAATGAAGTCAGAAAGGATTGAAAAATGATGATGTGGCTTTGAATGGTGCATTTTGAACACACAAAAAGTCAGGAGTTCAAATAAGTTTAAAAAAATGAAATCCCTTTGTCACAGACGAGTTTCCGTATGAAATCCTGATACTTTGAAAGAGATTGTCCGTTTTGTACACGAAGTGCATCCATTTTTTGCCGGGACCCTCTCAACTTTCTTGCACATGCTATGTGGATGAAATGATGATACCATGCCGACTTTCAACCTTTTCAGAGTTCATTTGAACTGCTTTTCAATTTTATGGTCTTATAGCTCAAAATAATTAGTAAATGCATGAAAAATAACAAATGAAGTCAGAAAGGATTGAAAAATGATGATGTGGCTTTGAATGGTGCATTTTGGACACACAAAAAGTCAGGAGTACAAATAAGTTTTAAATAATGAAATCCCTTTCTAACAGACGAGTTTCCGTATGAAATCCTGATACTTCGAAAGAGATTGTCCGTTTTGTACACGAAGTGCATCCAGTTTTTGCCGTAACCCTCTCAACTTTCTTGCACATGCTATGTGGATGAAATGATGATACCATGCCAACTTTCAACCTTTTCAGAGTTCATTTGAAATGCTTTTAAATATTGTGGTCTTATAGCTCAAAATAATTAGTAAATGCATGAAAAATAACAAATGAAGTCAGAAAGGATTGAAAAATGATGATGTGGCTTTGAATGGTGCATTTTGAACACACAAAAAGTCAGGAGTTCAAATAAATTTTAAAAAATGAAATCCCTTTGTAACAGACGAGTTTCCGTATGAAATCCTGATACTTTGAAAGAGATTGTCCGTTTTGTACACGAAGTGCATCCATTTTTTGCCGGGACCCTCTCAACTTTCTTGCACATGCTATGTGGATGAAATGATGATACCATGCCAACTTTCAACCTTTTCAGAGTTCATTTGAAATGCTTTTCAATTTTAGGGACTTATAGCTCAAAATAATTAGTAAATGCATGAAAAATAACAAATGAAGTCAGAAAGGATTGAAAAATGATGATGTGGCTTTGAATGGTGCATTTTGAACACACAAAAAGTCAGGAGTTCAAATAAGTTTAAAAAATGAAATCCCTTTGTAACAGACGAGTTTCCGTATGAAATCCTGATACTTTGAAAGAGATTGTCCGTTTTGTACACGAAGTGCATCCATTTTTTGCCGGGTCCCTCTCAACTTTCTTGCACATGCTATGTGGATGAAATGATGATACCATGCCGACTTTCAACCTTTTCAGAGTTCATTTGAACTGCTTTTCAATTTTATGGTCTTATAGCTCAAAATAATTAGTAAATGCATGAAAAATAACAAATGAAGTCAGAAAGGATTGAAAAATGATGATGTGGCTTTGAATGGTGCATTTTGAACACATAAAAGTCAGGAGTTCAAATAAGTTTTAAAAAATGAAATCCCTTTGTAACAGACGAGTTTCCGTATGAAATCCTGATACTTTGAAAGAGATTGTCCGTTTTGTACACGAAGTGCATCCAGTTTTTGCCGGGACCCTCTCAACTTTCTTGCACATGCTATGTGGATGAAATGATGATACCATGCCAACTTTCAACCTTTTCAGAGTTCATTTGAAATGCTTTTCAATTTTAGGGTCTTATAGCTCAAAATAATTAGGAAATGCATGAAAAATAACAAATGAAGTCAGAAAGGATTGAAAAATGATGATGTGGCTTTGAATGGTGCATTTTGAACACACAAAAAGTCAGGAGTTCAAATAAGTTTTAAAAAATGAAATCCCTTTGTAACAGACGAGTTTCCGTATGAAATCCTGATACTTTGAAAGAGATTGTCCGTTTTGTACACGAAGTGCATCCAGTTTTTGCCGTAAACCTCTCAACTTTCTTGCACATGCTATGTGGATGAAATGATGATACCATGCTAACTTTCAACCTTTTCAGAGTTCATTTGAAATGCTTTTCAGTTTTAGGGTCTTATAGCTCAAAATAATTAGTAAATGCATGAAAAATAACAAATGAAGTCAGAAAGGATTGAAAAATGATGATGTGGCTTTGAATGGTGCATTTTGAACACACAAAAAGTCAGGAGTTCAAATAAGTTTTAAAAAATGAAATCCCTTTGTAACACACGAGTTTCCGTATGAAATCCTGATACTTTGAAAGAGATTGTCCGTTTTGTACACGAAGTGCATCCAGTTTTTGCCGTAACCCTCTCAACTTTCTTGCACATGCTATGTGGATGAAATGATGATACCATGCCAACTTTCAACCTTTTCAGAGTTCATTCGAAATGCTTTTCAATTTTAGGGTCTTATAGCTCAAAATAATTAGTAAATGCATGAAAAATAACAAATGATGTCAGAAAGGATTGAAAAATTATGATGTGGCTCTGAATGGTGCATTTTCAACACAAAAAAAGTCACGAGTTCAAATAAGTTTTAGAAAATGAAATCCCTTTGTAACAGACGAGTTTCCGTATGAAATCCTGATACTTTGAAAGAGATTGTCCGTTTTGTACACGAAGTGCATCCAGTTTTTGCCGTAACCCTCTCAACTTTCTTGCACATGCTATGTGGAAGAAATGATGATACCATGCCAACTTTCATCCTTTTCAGAGTTCATTTGAAATGCTTTTCAATTTTAGGGTCTTATAGCTCAAAATAATTAGTAAATGCTTTAAAAATAACAAATGAAGTCAGAAAGGATTGAAAAGTGATGATGTGGCTTTGAATGGTGTATTTTGAACATACAAAAAGTCAGGAGTTCAAATAAGTTTAAAAAAATAAAATCCCTTTGTAACAGACGAGTTTCCGTATGAAATCCTGATACTTTGAAAGAGATTGTCTGTTTTGTACACGAAGTGCATCCAGTTTTTGCTGTAACCCTCTCAACTTTCTTGCACATGCTAGGTGGATGAAATGATGATACCATGCCAACTTTCAACCTTTTCATAGTTCATTTGAACTGCTTTTCAATTTTAGGGTCTTATAGCTCAAAATAATTAGTAAATGCATGAAAAATAACAAATGAAGTCAGAAAGGATTGAAAAATGATGATGTGGCTTTGAATGGTGCATTTTGAACACACAAAAAGTCAGGAGTTCAAATAAGTTTTAAAAAATGAAATCCCTTTGTAACAGACGAGTTTCCGTATGAAATCCTGATACTTTGAAAGAGATTGTCCGTTTTCTACACGAAGTGCATCCAGTTTTTGCCGTAACCCTCTCAACTTTCTTGCACATGCTATGTGGATGAAATGATGATACCATGCCAACTTTCAACCTTTTCAGAGTTCATTTGAAATGCTTTTCAATTTTAGGGTCTTATAGCTCAAAATAATTAGTAAATGCATGAAAAATAACAAATGAAGTCAGAAAGGATTGAAAAATGATGATGTGGCTTTGAATGGTGCATTTTGAACACACAAAAAGTCAGGAGTTCAAATAAGTTTTAAAAAATGAAATCCCTTTGTCACAGACGAGTTTCCGTATGAAATCCTGACACTTTGAAAGAGATTGTCCGTTTTGTACACGAAGTGCATCCAGTTTTTGCCGGGACCCTCTCAACTTTCTTGCACATGCTATGTGGATGAAATGATGATACCATGCCAACTTTCAAGCTTTTCAGAGTTCATTTGAAAAGCTTTTCAATTTTAGGGTCTTATAGCTCAAAAAAAATATTAAATGCAGGAAAAATAGCAATTGAAGTCAGAAAGGATTGAAAAATGATGATGTGGCTTTGAATGGTGCATTTTGGACACACAAAAAGTCAGGAGTACAAATAAGTTCTAAATAATGAAATCCCTTTCTAACAGACGAGTTTCCGTATGAAATCCTGATACTTTGAAAGAGATTGTCCGTTTTGTACACGAAGTGCATCCAGTTTTTGCCGTAACCCTCTCAACTTTCTTGCACATGCTATGTGGATGAAATGATGATACCATGCCAACTTTCAACCTTTTCAGAGTTCATTTGAAATGCTTTTAAATATTGTGGTCTTATAGCTCAAAATAATTAGTAAATGCATGAAAAATAACAAATGAAGTCAGAAAGGATTGAAAAATGATGATGTGGCTTTGAATGGTGCATTTTGAACACACAAAAAGTCAGGAGTTCAAATAAATTTTAATAAATGAAATCCCTTTGTAACAGACGAGTTTCCGTATGAAATCCTGATACTTTGAAAGTGATTGTCCGTTTTGTACACGAAGTGCATCCATTTTTTGCCGGGACCCTCTGAACTTTCTTGCACATGCTATGTGGATGAAATGATGATACCATGCCGACTTTCAACCTTTTCAGAGTTCATTTGAACTGCTTTTCAATTTTATGGTCTTATAGCTCAAAATAATTAGTAAATGCATGAAAAATAACAAATGAAGTCAGAAAGGATTGAAAAATGATGATGTGGCTTTGAATGGTGCATTTTGAACACACAAAAAGTCAGGAGTTCAAATAAATTTGAAAAAAATGAAATCCCTTTGTAACAGACGAGTTTCCGTATGAAATCCTGATACTTTGAAAGAGATTGTCCATTTTGTACACGAAGTGCATCCATTTTTTGCCGGGACCCTCTCAGCTTTCTTGCACATGCTATGTGGATGAAATGATGATACCATGCCAACTTTCAACCTTTTCAGAGTTCATTTGAAATGCTTTTCAATTTTAGGGTCTTATAGCTCAAAATAATTAGTAAATGCATGAAAAATAACAAATGAAGTCAGAAAGGATTGAAAAATGATGATGTGGCTTTGAATGGTGCATTTTGAACACACAAAAAGTCAGGAGTTCAAATAAGTATAAAAAAATGAAACCCCTTTGTCACAGACGAGTTTCCGTATGAAATCCTGATACTTTGAAAGAGATTGTCCGTTTTGTACACGAAGTGCATCCATTTTTTGCCGGGACCCTCTCAACTTTCTTGCACGTGCTATGTGGATGAAATGATGATACCATGCAGACTTTCAACCTTTTCAGAGTTCATTTGAACTGCTTTTCAATTTTATGGTCTTATAGCTCAAAATAATTAGTAAATGCATGAAAAATAACAAATGAAGTCAGAAAGGATTGAAAAATGATGATGTGGCTTTAAATGGTGCATTTTGAACACACAAAAAGTCAGGAGTTCAAATAAGTTTTAAAAAATGAAATATCTTTGTAACAGACGAGTTTCCGAATGAAATCCTGATACTTTGAAAGAGATTGTCCATTTTGTCCACGAAGTGCATCCAGTTTTTGCCGTGACCCTCTC
>NW_025229205.1:0-1226 GCF_018294505.1 Triticum aestivum | reverse complement strand
GTTCATTTGAACTGCTTTTCAATTTTATGGTCTTATAGCTCAAAATAATTAGTAAATGCATGAAAAATAACAAATGAAGTCAGAAAGGATTGAAAAATGATGATGTGGCTTTAAATGGTGCAGTTTGAACACACAAAAAGTCAGGAGTTCAAATAAGTTTTAAAAAATGAAATATCTTTGTAACAGACGAGTTTCCGAATGAAATCCTGATACTTTGAAAGAGATTGTCCATTTTGTCCACGAAGTGAATCCAGTTTTTGCCGTGACCCTCTCAACTTTCTTGCACATGCTATGTGGATGAATTGATGATACCATGCCAACTTTCAACCTTTTCAGAGTTCATTTGAAATGCTTTTCAA
This sequence comes from Triticum aestivum, assembly GCF_018294505.1. Lineage (NCBI taxonomy): Eukaryota > Viridiplantae > Streptophyta > Magnoliopsida > Poales > Poaceae > Triticum > Triticum aestivum. The sequence goes on along the minus strand of NW_025229205.1, from coordinate 867 downwards.
TTTTAGGGTCTTATAGCTCAAAATAATTAGTAAATGCAGGAAAAATAACAAATGAAGTCATAAAGGATTAAAAATGATGATGTGGCTTTGAATGGTGCATTTTGGACACACAAAAAGTCAGGAGTACAAATAAGTTTTAAATAATGAAATCCCTTTCTAACAGACGAGTTTCCGTATGAAATCCTGATACTTTGAAAGAGATTGTCCGTTTTGTACACGAAGTGCATCCAGTTTTTGCCGTAACCCTCTCAACTTTCTTGCACATGCTATGTGGATGAAATGATGATACCATGCCAACTTTCAACCTTTTCAGAGTTCATTTGAAATGCTTTTAAATATTGTGGTCTTATAGCTCAAAATAATTAGTAAATGCATGAAAAATAACAAATGAAGTCAGAAAGGATTGAAAAATGATGACGTGGCTTTGAATGGTGCATTTTGGACACACAAAAAGTCAGGAGTACTAATAAGTTTTAAATAATGAAATCCCTTTCTAACAGACGAGTTTCCGTATGAAATCCTGATACTTTGAAAGAGATTGTCCGTTTTGTACACGAAGTGCATCCAGTTTTTGCCGTAACCCTCTCAACTTTCTTGCACATGCTATGTGGATGAAATGATGATACCATGCCAACTTTCAACCTTTTCAGAGTTCATTTGAAATGCTTTTAAATATTGTGGTCTTATAGCTCAAAATAATTAGTAAATGCATGAAAAATAACAAATGAAGTCAGAAAGGATTGAAAAATGATGATGTGGCTTTGAATGGTGCATTTTGAACACACAAAAAGTCAGGAGTTCAAATAAATTTTAATAAATGAAATCCCTTTGTAACAGACGAGTTTCCGTATGAAATCCTGATACTTT
>NW_025229204.1:24752-26458 GCF_018294505.1 Triticum aestivum | reverse complement strand
TCTTACCAAAGAAGAGAAGGAAATCTTCTTTGAATGCCTGCTTAGTATGAAGGTCCCGACTGGCTTCTCGTCGAATATAAAAGGAATAATAAATATGTCAGAGAAAAAGTTTCAGAACCTAAAGTCTCATGACTGCTACGTGATTATGACGCAACTGCTTCCGGTTGCATTGAGGGGGCTTCTACCGGAAAACGTCCGATTAGCCATTGTGAAGCTATGTGCATTCCTCAATGCAAAATCTCAAAAGGTGATCGATCCAGGCTAAGGAGTGATGTGGTGCAATGTCTTGTCAGTTTCGAGCTGGTGTTCCCACCATCCTTCTTCAATATCATGACGCACGTCCTAGTTCATCTAGTTGACGAGATTGTCATTCTGGGCCCCGTATTTCGACACAATATGTACCCCTTTGAGAGGTTCATGGGAGTCCTAAAGAAATATGTCCGTAACCGTGCTAGGCCAGAAGGAAGCATCTCCATGGGCCATCAAACAGAGGATGTCATCGGGTTTTGTGTTGACTTCATTCCTGGCCTTAAGAAGATAGGTCTCCCTCAATCGCTGTATGAGGGGAGACTGACTGGAAAAGGCACACTTGGAAGGGACTCAATAATATGCAGGGACGGATATTCTTGGTCTCAAGCACGCTACACAGTTCTACAGAACTCTACCTTGGTGACCCCGTATGTCGATGAACACAAGAACAGTCTGCGCCCCAAACACCCGGAGTAGTGCGACGACTGGATTACATGTGAACACATCAGGACTTTCAGCAGTTGGTTGGAAGCACGTCTTAGAGGTGACAACACTGTTTGTGATGAGTTGTACTTGTTGTCCAGGGGACCATCTTCGACTGTTACGATTTGGAAAGGATACGAGATAAATGGGAATACATTTTACACGATTGACCAAGATCAAAAGAGCACCAACCAAAACAGCAGTGCCCGCTTTGATGCAACAACCGAGAGGGGAAAGGACACATATTATGGTTACATAGTGGACATATGGGAACTTGACTACGGACATGATTTTAAGGTCCCTTTGTTTAAGTGCAAATGGGTCAATATGTCAGGAGGCGGGGTACAGGTAGACCCACAGTACGGAATGACAACAGTGGATCTGAAAAATCTTGGGTACACTGATGAACCGTTCGTCTTAGCCACTGATATGGCACAGATTGTCTATGTGAAGGACATGTCTACCAAACCGAGAAAAAGAAAAGATAAAGAAGCGAATACATCATACGATGAGCCAAAGCGCCACATAGTTCTTTCAGGAAAAAGGGACATCGTGGGAGTGGAGGGCAAGACAGACATGTCTAAAGATTATGAAAAGTTTCATGAAAATCCTCCCTTCAAAGTCAAGGCTGACCCCAGCATCCTGATAAGCGATGAAGATTATCCATGGTTACGGCGCAATAAGCAAATGACACAAGCGAAGAAAAAGTGGAGACTTTCTCCCGCAACTATTATGATGATACCATGCCAACTTTGTAACACACGAGTATGATACCATTGTCCGTTTTGTACATGCACATGCTATGTGGGTGAATTTATGATACCATGCCAACTTTCAACTTTTTCATAGTTCATTTGAAATGTTTTAATGTCTTATGGTTCGGCCCTCGTAATAATTAAAAATAGCAACAATAAGTATTTTGTTGTAAGTAGAAACAAAATAAAATAAATAAAGCAAGAAAGAAAACAAAAAAA
>NW_025229204.1:15122-19611 GCF_018294505.1 Triticum aestivum | reverse complement strand
GCAAACGACCTGCCGAAGCTTCCCCTGAAGCTACCCCGCCATCTCAGCGGAGAAGCAGCGTGGCTTCCACCGAGCTGCTTCAGTTGGAGCATGTCTTGACGGCTCCTGCCAGCTATCCCATGGATGATATCACGGAGTCTCAAAATTGCCACATAATGGTGCGATGGATGAATTTGAAGATCAAGGCGGCTGTTGGCTCTATTTATCCTAGTGGACCCGGCACAACTTATCACTGCCAGCCGATTCCAGAAGGATATGCTAAGGTGATGGTAGATTAAATAACGGAGGGATTTGAGGACCTCCCGCTTGACCACCCTACCGGGGAAGGGGAGACTAGGCTGGGTTTTGCTCTGAAGACTCCATGCCTATGGCGGAAGGAGCTCATCAACCTTCCGAACTAGACGCCCCCGCCTCCTCCTCCTCCTCCGGCTAGTCAGGGCACTCTGCCTCCTCCACCGCCTCCTCCTCCGGCGAGTGACGATCAGGGCACGCATTGCGGCACTCCGCCTCCTTCTTCGCCTGCGCCGGCGCTCCCAAGCAGCCAGCAGCCTCCTCCTTCTCCGCCTCGCCAGCAAGGGCGGAAGAGACCCGCCGCCGCCCCGGCTGCTCCGGCGCGTCGTACTCCTTCTCCTCCGCCTCGTAAGCAAGCACGAAAGAAGACAAACATCGCAACCTCTCCGTCTGCTTCGGCGTCTAGCAGCACGACCAAAGGCGGGAGGCAATACAAATATGGTCCACCTCTCAAGCCTCTAGAGAAGTTACCATATGAGAGGACCGAGGAGGAAAACAATACGACTGTGCGGACCCACATGAAGGAGTTCTTTGAAGGGGTGAAAGAAAAGAGACGTCCACCTCCGGAGGAGAAGGTAGATCCACCTCCGGAGCAAAGCGCACTATCGATGCCCTGTGGAAACCACCAAAGTCTCCACCGAGAACCAACTATGAGCGCATTACTGAACAGACATATCTCCAAGCCCAGCGGTCGGGAACTACTGTCAGTGATAAAAGGTTAAAAGGACGAGCAAAGGGGAAACAATTGCCCAGCTCGGCGAAGAAGCACAGCAATCGTGCCCCCCGCTCAATGTGTCTAATGCTCCGGGGACGATGGCCGGTTATGGCAATCTTGAAGATTACCTGCCTGACGATGCACTTCCTGATTTCATGGAGGTGGACGAACACATATACGAGTACGGGAAGCCTCTCGTCAAAGATGAAAAATCTCTGGCAACAATGATGTGAAGATCCCATAGTTGGTACATGAAAACCTGCAGAGAGTCTGAGGGGACGAATAGTTTGTATCTGAACATTAAAGAGAAGCACAACCTTGTTTCAAATGATCTGTTGTGTGTTCCATTTGATGAGTTCTTTGCGTTCTTCAATGAAAAGGCCCTCGATAAATTAATGGTCTTTTGCTACTGCATGTAAGTACTATTTCTGTCATTAAGTCTCTATATATAGCTCGGCTCTTTCATTGCATGTATTTATAATTAATTATCCTCAATATATTATGCAGATTGAAGATCGTCGAGTGCAAAAAACAAGAAATTTGTGATATTGGGTTCATTAACACAAATATCATAGATGAATTTCTGGTTGAAAAGGACGTCAAAGAGGCCGAGGACAACTTGCTACAATCGTTGATCAAAAATCAAAACAAAGATACCATACTCTTTCCTTACAACGGCAAGTGAGTGTTACTGTCGTGTGCATATTCGGTTTCCCTTATTACTCGAGCGAGGTTATAGTAATGTAATTGGTGAGTTATGCATGCGTGCGCAGGTACCACTATATTCTTCTGGAGATTAAGCTTGAGCATGGACTAGTAACCGTCTTAGACTCGAGACGGAAAGATCCCAAAACCTACGCGGACATGACTGAAATGCTCAGCAAGTAAGTTCAATCGATCATTATCGCACCATATCGGCAACTTTTTGTTCATTTCCTGATATCTCAAGTAATAATAATTATTTTTTTTGTCTTGCAGGGTTTAGAAACAGTTCAACACAGAAGCTCCGGGACTGCCGAAGGAGCTGCGATATACATACCCGAAAGTAAGTACTACTGGCTAGCTAGTTGCGCGCATCTCCTGTTGATTCTATAGCTATACTTTCATCAATGCCATTTATAATGCTTCATTATCAGTTTGATTGACCTCTATTTCTCGTAAAGTTCTTGTGGCAGGAGGAAGGGAATGATTTCTGTGGATACTACGTGTGCGAGTTCATCCACACCGCGACTTTGAAAAACAAGCGGGGCTACTCTAAAAGACAATATGAAGTGCGTAAGCAATAATATTCACAATTTCATTTTATTACACCATCATTTCTGTTGATTTTCATTCATATATATGTATTAATTAACCCCCTTCTTCAAATTAGACGTGGCAGATGCGGAATGAACTCCTAGAAGCAGATCGCATGAAAGCAATTCAAGAGGAATTGGCGGGATTCTTTCTTGACCACGTCGTAAGTAAAGCCGGAGAATACCATGTGGAAATTGATTTCAATTGCTAGGGGTTTGTAATTAAGAGATCTTATACATATTGTACATGTATGTAGCCAGTAGCGTCGGATACATGATACGGAAACTTGTTGTTCGACCAATCTCTCGGAGAAGGAGAGGTCGATCGATCACTTCTCTCGGTATGCATGACGAACTTCTGTACTGAATGGTTCTCTCGATCACTTATGCATATATAGTACGTAGCGTCGACCAAGCACGGACATAAGAGAGGACACTTCTCTTTATTAATTAGCTAGCTAACACAATATATGAAACACCTAAATTAACCCCCCAAAACCCCCAACCCCCCCTCCTTTCAAAAAAAAACAAAAACCCCAGCCACTGGAATGCTGACGCGTGGATGCCTTTTGGTCCCGGTTGGAGCCACCAACCGTGACCAAAGGCCCCCTGACTGGGCTCGGCGCACAGGGCCACGTGGAGGCACATTGGTCCCGGTTCGTGTTTGAACCGGGACTAATGGGTGGAGTTATTAGTAACGACCCATTAGTCCCGGTTCATGAACCGGGACTAAAGGCCCTTACGAACCGGGACTATTAGGTGTTTTTCTACTAGTGTGATCTCCTGACAATGCTTCCATACTGTGCACCCATGCCCTTATTAATGTTGGTACAACTTCTTGACCAGCCGAAGCTATTAGCACATGTGACAAAGAGTGACCTAGGGCCAAAGAAGGAGCTTCTCGGCATGCTAGAGCCTCAAGTGTAGCTGTGTCTATTATACATGTGCATTTTATAGCTGAAGACCCCAGGTTCTTACCCGTAGCATCCCTACACATCGCGCTGTAGGAACCCTTTGTGGTAGCCCACGATATTGCACCATCCACTTTGATATTGACAATACCATCAGCAGGGGCAACTCTTTGATGTCCCGGTAGTCTAAGCACTGCCAGCAGAGGACATCGGTCTACAATTATCCAGCTCCTTGATATAGCTTGTTATAAAATGGTGCGTACCATACGGCATTTGAATTTTTTTCTCATGGATAGCCTTCTTGCGTGCGTGCGATATAGCCCAAGGGATGATGAACACCCTAACAAAAGCATCTGTCAATTAGAGCAAAAAAATCATCTCCTAGCATCAGGTTCTCTATTTCCTTTGATCACCTTAACAAGATAGGATCTTTGAGGGCCCACACAGACCATGCCATGTTGCAATGCATTAGTGGGTGACGCCATGAATCATCAGAGGCGCATAAGCCACTCATCGAGACACTCAACATGTTTCGGTGCTTCAGTAAATCTGCCATGCAAAGTGATTGTTGTGACAACCTCCACAGAAATTTTTTAACTTTAGATGGCGCCTTGGTTTTCAGTAATTTAGATCACAATTTGATTTCTCCTCCTAAATTAGAAGTATCTGCACGACCCTCCAGCCAAGCTTCATGACGTAGTTTTGTGTCCACTAACATTTTATACGGCGATTGAACAGAGAAATTCCCGTTCTTCTCGCATAACCAGGACTAGTAGTCATCTATGTGCCTCCTGTATAAGGGTATGCCTGCGATTGCTTGAGTGTATGTTGGTACAAACACCTCGTGTAATCTGTCTACGTCCCTCTCAGCATTGGCTGTGATTAGCTCAACCACCACCGGGGTGGATTAGTAACCAAACTGACAATAGGATGCATATTAAAGGCCCCCAGAATGCAATTATGTCGCCATATATGAGTGGTGGTACCATCACCTACTCTTCTTATCAGTCCTTGAATCATAGTATCACGCCCATGCATGATCAATCTCCATATCTGAGATGGAGACCTTCCAAGTTCGGCATCGAGAAAATCACATGTGGTGTGGTAGTTACACTTGAGAATTCTAGCACTTAAGGAGGTTGAGGTCCATAAGGATACGCCATGGCCGAGCAAAAAATGGAAGATTGAAGAGCTCGATGTCACAAAATCCCGATCAACCACATGACTTTGGCCTTGTCATAACACACCAAGAGACACTACATGCCTTCCTTTTTCCT
>NW_025229204.1:12040-14253 GCF_018294505.1 Triticum aestivum | reverse complement strand
CCACCACCACCACCAAAATTTGTGTATCAGCTTGTTAATGTGCTCACATAACCCTCGTGGGAGTTTAAAACATGACATGGAGTATAGCAGCATAGCTTGTGCAATTAATTTGATGAGGACCTCCTCCCCCCTGCTGACAATAGTTTTTCCATCCATCCTTTTACCTTGTTCCAAACTATGTCCTTAAGGAACTTGAATGCACCATTCATGGAGCTACCAACATCAGATCGTATTCCCAAGTATCTACAGATAGGGGCTCATTTGGGACATGTAGAGCACGTTTAACTTCATCTCTTAAACTAGAAGGACATCCTACTCTGACAAGTTTCCCATTTGAGCAGAGGCATTGCAATAGCACTCTAGAAGGGAATACAACTCGTTATCTCCTTCAACACTGGTCTTGAAAAATAGCAGGCTAGCATCTATGAAAAGAAATTGGTTAACCAGCGGAGCCGATGTCGCCACTTTAATTCCACCAAGGTGTGATGATTCATTCTTATTTTTTAAGAGGCACGAAAGGCCTCCACTGGTAGCAATAACGAATAAAGAGAAATGGGCTCTCCTGTGTAATTCCCCTGGTTGGCTTGAATTCTTCGAACTTGCCACCATGGAAAACAATGGAAAACCTTACTGAAGTTACCAATCTCATGATCAAGGATACCCAAGTTGGTGCAAAACCTACCTTGGTCATTGGCTTCTTGCTAGTTCCACTCAACACGATCATAGGCTTTCATCATATCTAATTTTACTGCACAAAATATGTTTTTCTTCGCCTTATCTCTCTTCATAAAATGAAGACACTCATAGGCTATAATGACATTATCAGTAATGAGACAGTCGGGAACAACAGCTGAGTGTGCCCCCGATATAATCTCAGGCAATATATGTTTCAGTCGATTAGACGTATCCGTCAAAGCAACTTTGTAAAGGACGTTGCATGGGCTAAAAGGTCTGAACTAGGAAAGTTGAGTTAGATCTTATACCTGAATAATTTTCCTGCAATGCATGAACAATTTTTCATATGCGTGAAATATTTTTCCTAATGGTCATTTACATCGACCGAAGGTCATTAACATAGGCTGATGGATGAGGACGCTTGGAGGGAAATGGAAAAACAAACTCTCATGATAACTTTTTTTCTAGAAAGACGGAAATACCCTCGACTTCTGGATCAAGTTATGGACACATTCTTATATTGTTAAGGACAGTGTAACCGCACCTAATCCCTGCCCTTACAAAAATTTTCGTCTTAGGCCGTTAGTTTTGTCGAGTTGATAGTTACTCGCCGTTAGATATGATGTCCTTAGTGGCTGCTGCTCCGTAGGACAAAAACCGAGCCGTCTGGTAAAGTGGGCCGAACATACCATTTATCTAACGTAGCTCACACAGCCCAGTAGTGTCCTCGCTACACTCCCGTCTCCGGAAAGGAACACTCTTCGATCCAGAGAAGAACAGATCAGGGCTGCGGGCTGACGCGCCATCTCATCTTCTGAATGGATCCTGTCGAGGTGCGCGAGATCCTTCCCTTCCCTTTACGCCGGCAAAGCAGCCATGGAGATGGCAAAGAGGTTGGTGAGGACGGGGAGATCTGCATCTCATCGTCTTTCCTCGACCCCCTCCCCACCCCCTCGTGCTCCTTCAGCGGTGAACATGGCGCGCCACAACAGTCTATTTCTTCTCGTGCTCCTCGCCGCCGCGGTGGTCAGGAAGGCACACAAAACAACTGAGTATGCCACCCAACTGCTGCCGCGACACCTACCCTTCATCGAGTTGCTGACAACGGAGATCAACTAACCCAGGCAGACACCGGCCATGTGCTTCTCCGCCAAGCACTGCCCTTGGCCTCACCGTCGGGTCAAGGTTCCCACCCCAACACGAGCGCGCCCCCTCCCAGCAGGTTCTTCCCTTCCTCTCTCCTACTATGTTGCTTACTTGCTTGAATTATTGATGATCGCCATTGTTTTGTTGTGAATGTGTGACCGTGTTGATGATATTGCTGTGTGTGTGTGGGTGTGGATCTCAGGCAAAATTTGGTTCCAGGTACTCCGCCCAGGTCTTAAATAGCTCGTGAGGCTACTGATATGTACCATGTTGGTGTGTATTTCACTATTTCATGCATCTTACTTCTAATTAATAGTTGCAGTTGACACTAGGAATGGAGAAATTGTCTTATACTCATTTATAAGAATCACAGTATGCTAATAATATTAACA
>NW_025229204.1:9378-11729 GCF_018294505.1 Triticum aestivum | reverse complement strand
TTTTTTTTTTGCGTTCTATGCATAGAGGAAAGATGATATGCCAAACTGACCTTACAAATTACTTAACTAACCACTGTGTATTTTGGTATCACTGAAACTTGGTGCAGAGGGAATATGCTTTAATTGGAAACCAAAAGTTTACCTTGAGGTCAAGACCTGTTTTATGTAACTCAGCTAATCTACCAAAAAGGAAAGAGAATGCCCACACCATGTACAATGGACTAAATCAGCTCAAAAAATTACTAATACACTATATACGTATGAGTTCGTGCCAATTTTAAAATAAACTAAATCTCAACATATGTTAGTACCGATCCATAACATTGAAGTGCACAAATAGACGGGCGCAACTGCGTGTGCCATCGATGATCGAGTTAATTAATAATAAACAAGTCGTGAACTGAGGGTAGCTCAGATGGTTAGCTTATCTCATGGAACCAACCCATCATGGTTCAAATTCTAGAATTGGGACTGGTGCTCGCAGTTCTATATATTAATTTCTTGTTTTTACAACAATGTTCATTATGTGCGAGGAGACGTTTCCATCAACTATGTGGTGTCTGTGGTGACTGCGTCAATCTCAAGATGTTGTGCCGGCTAAGTGTCTCAAAGGTGCTGATAAGGGCAAGGTGTGTGCATTCATAGGAAAGAGTGTACGTGTGTGCATGTGAGCATCTGCGGCTGCGCTATGTTAAAAAAATCATCTTACAAAATTCAACTTTCTTACGAAGAAAGTAACAACAAAAAATACAATTAGTTCCAGCTAATTTGTGTATCCTTTCATGTACCATTTTTATTTCAAGTTTTATAAATCATGTTTAGGTCAGAAGATACTATGACATGATAGGTGTGGCGATATCGCAACAAAGATCCAAGTAAAATGCACCCTACTCCTCCAATTTCCAAGCTTCGTCCGCTTTGGTCCACTTACTTTGAAACTGAATGTCCAAGCATGGCTTGGCTGGCTTTGAGGCGTCCTAATCAGTCTGATGGATATGGATTTGTAAAAGCATGTATAATGGTTGAGAATGTAGATTTTCTTATTTGCCTGCTTAAAAACATTGGCTGTAAGACAAACTGTCCATGTTTGCTCTCCGTAGTTCTTAGGTGAAGGTATAGAATCCAAAGCAAAGGCCAACACGACGCATTCAGATGCTTTTGTCTAGCTTCTGGTTTCGTCAAGGGCTTGTGTTGCTAGTGGTTGTTTTGGTTTCTTTGAACATACATTTTGTCTTATGGTAGCCTTCGTTTGCAGTCATTGAACTATGTCATTATGTAGTCATTCAATTGTGCCATGCTGAATTAAAGAACAAACAACAAGGATATATGCATTGCATGCACCTTCACCCTTACAAAAATAGAACTATGACATGAAATCAATGAAACTAGTAATGACCCAACAACTTCCGATGATGAATGTTAGCCATTCACCATGTCTCTGTCTATATATATGCCGACATCTCTTTAGCCAAGCAGTAGCATGGATCTCTACTAACAGAAACACTTCCCCACCACATAATTTAATTAGTACTTGGCAGATGAGAGTCAAAAGTAGGAGCAATCTCAAAACCCATTAGGGAATAGAAGGCATCTGGAACCATCAGACTAGGGTGGCGAGGGATCTAAACCTCTATGCGAGTGCCGAAGGTAGACCGTCCGAGAGATTCAGGGAGGTGTAGGTGGTGATGCCGCGATAAACCTAACCATCCTGAACCATGAAGTATCATTTGTCTAGAATATGCTTACGTTACAGAATAGAAGCCATACCAAACACCTTGTTTGAACAAATGGAGTTGGCCCATACAGAGACACTGCCAATCATGGTGTGCAACTCGATGAGTAGATCAAGTGTAGCTTTAATGAAAGCACGTGCAAGAACCTCTACATCCAGGGCGCTACCTGACCAATTATCTAATATGATGGTTAATTTCTTTACGGCGTTGTTATAGAGGCGAGAACGACTAAGATCTTGCGCGCCTTGAAGGACTTAATAAGAAATTAATTTGCAATCGACAATATGTCCATCACAAACAACATGGTCGTATGTGTGTATATATGTTACTGAAAAACGTTTTTGCCTCGCTATATATATAATAACACAGCCAAACTGATACATTGGTTCGGTTCATGACTCTGCTATCTCGTGGATGCCTGGTGGGACGTGATCATTAACGGGTATTTCCGCCCCCCACCCCCCCCCCCACCCCCGACCACGGTGCGGCCACCGCCAGGCCGCACAGGCAGCCACCACAAGTCCTCCCCTCATCCTCCCGCAAATCCCCCTCCCTTCACTGTAGCCGGCAACATTGCCGGGCAAAGGCACCGTGGCGTGGCGGTGGTCGACACTCTCT
>NW_025229204.1:8188-8673 GCF_018294505.1 Triticum aestivum | reverse complement strand
AGAACGCCGCGGCAAGGCTTGTCGGGTTACATCCATGACGTGACATACAATGGCACATTTAATGCGATTTGTCCTGTCTGCCAGAGTTAGGTATGATTGCACTTTTAGCTATCTAATCACTGGATAATGATCATTTTGCCATTGTGGTAACCCCTTTTCCTATAAAGAAGGGCCATAGCAACCGTAGAAGGGATTTAGACCTTCCTGTACCCATACGCACTTAGCTTCTCTCCCCGAGGCAACCTTGCCGTGCAAGAGCACACCACAGCTCCACGGTCCTTCCATCAATCCACCAAAGCAGGAGTAGGGTTTCACGCCACGCGGCGGCCCAGACCTGGGTAAAAACGATCGGTGTCGCCCCTGCCATACTGCTCCATGGTGTCTACTCTTTGTGCAACGTGGTTGTCCCCCTGCCGAACCATAAAGAGCGCGATGGCTCCATAGGATATCGTGTTCTGCCACGACATCTTTGGCGTGCCAGGAAG
>NW_025229204.1:2745-3304 GCF_018294505.1 Triticum aestivum | reverse complement strand
TTGGTTTTCCTTGAAGAAGAAAGGGTGATGCAGCAATAGTAGCGTAAGTATTTCCCCTCAGTTTTTGAGAACCAAGGTATCAATCCAGTAGGAGGCTCCTCAAAAGTCCCACGCACCTAAACAAACAAACAAATAACTCGCAACCAACGCAATAAAGGGGTTGTCAATCCCTTCACGACCACTTGCGAAAGTGAGATCTGATAGAGATGGTATGATAAGATAAATATATTTTTGGTATTTTATTATATAGATTGGAAAAGTAAAGATGCACATAAAAGTAGATTGAAAGCTTATATGATAAAAGATAGACCCGGGGGCCATAGGTTTCACTAGTGGCTTCTCTCGAGATAGCATAAGTATGACGGTGGGTGAACAAATTACTGTCGAGCAATTGATAGAAAAGCGAATAATTATGAGATTATCTAGGCATGATCATGTATATAGGCATCACGTCCGTGACAAGTAGACCGACTCTTGCCTGCATCTACTACTATTACTCCACACATCAACCACTATCCAGCATTCATCTAGAGTATTAAGTTCATAAGAACAGAGTAAC
>NW_025229204.1:0-1703 GCF_018294505.1 Triticum aestivum | reverse complement strand
AGAGGAGATTCAAATATTTCTCATAGATAAACTTGGTCATAAACCCACAATTCATCGGATCTCGACAAACACACCGCAAAAAGAGTTACGTTGAATAGATCTCCAAGAAGAGGAAGGAGAACTTTTTATTAAGAATCAAAGAGAGAGAAGAAGCCATCTAGCTAATAACTATGGACCAGAAGGTCTGTGGTAAACTACTCACAACTCACCGGAGAGGCTATGGTGTTGATGTAGAAGCCCATAAACATCCAAAACAGTTAATCTAATTGCATGGAACAATCAAAAATTATAGATACGTTGGAGACGTATCAAGCATCCCCAAGCTTAATTCCTCCTCGTCCTCGAGTAGGTAAATGATAAAAACAGAATTTTTTATGTGGAATGCTACCTAGCATATTTCTGAACGTAGTTTCTCTTTATTGTGGCATGAATGTTCAGATCCAAATGATTCAAAATAAAATTTTATATTGACCTAAGAAATAGTAATATTACAAGCATACTAATAAAGCAATCATGTCTTCTCAAAATAACATGGCTAAAGAAAGTTATCCATACAAAATCATATAGCCTGGCTGTTGCTCTATCTACATCACACTAAGTATTTAATCATGCACAACCCCGATGAAAGCCAAGCAATTGTTTCATACTTTAGTAATCTCAAACTTTTTCAATTTTCAAGCAATACATGAGCGTGAGCCATGGACATAGCACTATATGTGGAATAGAAGGGTGGTGGTGGAGAAGATAAAAAGGAGAAGATAGTCTCACATCAACTAGGCGTATCAACGGGCTATGGAGATGCGCATTAATAAATATCAATGTGAGTGAGTAGGGATTGCCATGCAACGGATGCACTAGAGCTATAAATGTATGAAAGCTCAACAAGAAAAAAACTAAGTGGGTGTGCATCCAACTTGCTTGCTCATGAAGATCTAGGGCATTTTGAGGAAGCCCATCATTGGAATATACAAGCCAAGTTCTATATGAAAAATTCCCACTAGTATATGGAAGTGACAACATAGGAGACTCTCTATCGTGAAGATCATGGTGCTACTTTGAAGCACAACTATGGTAAAAGGATAGTAGCATTGTCCCTTCTCTCTTTTTCTCTCATTATTTTGTTCTCTTTTTTCTCTTTTTTTTTCTTTTTGGTGGGCTTCCTTGGCTTCTTTTTTTTCATGGGCTTCTTTGGCCTCTTTTATTTTTATAAAGTCTGAAGTCTCATCCTCACTTGTGGGGGAATCTTAGTCTTCATCACCCTTTCCTCACTGGGACAATGCTCTAATAATGAAGATCATCACACTTTTATTTATTTACAGCTCAAGATTACAACTCGATACTTAGAACAAGATATGACTCTATATAGATGCCTCCGGCGGTGTACTGGGATATGCAATGAATCAAGAGTGACATGTATGAAAAATTATGAGGTGGCTTTGCCACAAATACGATGTCAACTACATGATCATGCAAAGAGCAATATGACAATGATGATGTGTGTCATAATAAACGGAATGGTGGAAAGTTGCATGGCAATATATCTCGGAATGGCTATGGAAATGCCATAATAGGTAGGTATGGTGGCTGTTTTGAGGAAGGAATATGGTGGGTGTATGGTATCAGCGAAAGTTGTGCGGCACAAGAGAGGCTAGCAATGGTGGAAGGGTGAGAGTGTGTATAATCCATGGACTCAACATTAGTCA
>NW_025229203.1:25562-26467 GCF_018294505.1 Triticum aestivum | reverse complement strand
TTTGCACATGCTATGTGGGTGAAATGATGATACCATGCCAAGTTTCGACATTTTCAGAGTTCATTTGTAGCGATTTTCAATTTCACGGTCATTTAGCTCTCTAAACAAATCGGTAAATGACTGAAAAATAGCAAATGATGTCAGAAAGTGTTGAAAATTGATGAAGTCGCTTTGACTGGTGCGTATGGAACGCCAAAAATGTCTGGAGTTGTAATAAGTTTAAAAAATGAAGTGCCAGTGTAACAGATGAGTTCTTGTCCGAAACCCTGATACTCCGAAAGAGATTGTCCAGTTTGTACACGAAGTGCGTCCAGTTTTTGCCCTAACCCTCTCTACTCTTTTGCACATGCTATGTGGGTGAAATGATGATACCATGCCAAGTTTCGACATTCTCAGAGTTCATTTTGTAATGATTTTCAATTTCACGGTCATTTAGCTCTCTAAACAAATCGGTAAATGACTGAAAAATAGCAAATGATGTCGGAAAGTTTTGAAAATTGATGACGTCGCTTTGAATGGTGTGTACGGAACACAAAAAAGTCTAGAGTTGTAATAAGTTTAAAAAAATGAAGTGCCAGTGTAACAGATGAGTTCTCGTCCGAAACCCTGATACGCCGAAAGAGAATGTCCAGTTTGTACACGAAGTGCGTCTAGTTTTTGCCGTAACCCTCTCTACTCTTTTGCACATCTATGTGGGTGAAATGATGATACCATTCCAAGTTTCGACCTTTTCAGACTTCATTTTGTAGTGATGTTCAATTTCACGGTCATTTAGCTCTCTAAACAAATCGGTAAATGACTGAAAAATAGCAAATGATGTCAGAAAGTGTTGAAAATTGATGACGTCGCTTTGAATGGTGCGTACGAAACGCAAACAAGTCTGGAGTTGTAATAAGTTAAAAAAA
>NW_025229203.1:23510-24734 GCF_018294505.1 Triticum aestivum | reverse complement strand
AAATCGGTAAATGACTGAAAAATAGCAAATGATGGCAGAAAGGTTTGAAAATTGATGACGTCGCTTTGAATGGTGTGTACGGAACGCAAAAAAGTCTGGAGTTGTAATAAGTTTAAAAAAATGAAGTGCCAGTGTAACAGATGAGTTCTCGTCCGAAACCCTGATACGCCTAAAGAGATTGTCCAGTTTGTACACGAAGTGCGTCTAGTTTTTGCCGTAACCCTCTCTACTCTTTTGCACATGCTATGTGGGTGAACTGATGATACCATTCCAAGTTTCGACCTTTTCAGACTTCATTTTGTAGTGATGTTCAATTTCACGGTCATTTAGCTCTCTAAACAAATCGGTAAATGACTGAAAAATAGCAAATGATGTCAGAAAGTGTTGAAAATTGATGACGTCGCTTTGAATGGTGCGTACGAAACGCAAACAAGTCTGGAGTTGTAATAAGTTAAAAAAATGAAGTGCCAGTGTAACAGACGAGTTCTCGTCTGAAACCATGATACTCCGAAAGAGATTGTCCAGTTTGTACACGAAGTGCGTCCTGTTTTTGCCGTAACACTCTCTACTCTTTTGCACATGCTATGTGGGTGAAATAATGATACCATGCCAAGTTTCAACATTTTCAGAATTCATTTTGTAGTGATTTTCAATTTCACGGTCAGTTAGCTCTCTAAACAAATCGGTAAATGACTGAAAAATAGAAAATGATGTCAGAAAGTGTTGAAGATTGATAATGTCCCTTTGAATGGTGCGTACGGAAGGACAAAAAAGTCTGGAGTTGTAATAAGTTTAAAAAAATGAAGTGCCCATGTAACAGATGCGTTCTCGTCAGAAACCCTGATACTTCGAAAGAGATTGTCCAGTTTGTGCACGAAGTGCGTCCAGTTTTTGCCGTAACCCTCTCTACTCTTTTGCACATGCTATGTGGGTGACATGATGATACCATACCAAGTTTCGACATTTTCAGAGTTCATTTTGTAGTGATTTTAATTTTCACGGTCATTTAGCTCTCTAAACAAATCGGTAAATGACTGAAAAATAGCAAATGATGTCGGAAAGTGTTGAAAATTGATGACGTCGCTTTGATTGGTGCGTACGGAACGCATAAAAAGTCTGGAGTTGTAATAAGTTTAAAAAAATGAAGTGCCAGTGTAACAGATGAGTTCTCGTCAGAAACCCTGATACTTCGAAAGAGATTGTCCAGTTTGTACACGAAGTGCG
>NW_025229203.1:22765-23500 GCF_018294505.1 Triticum aestivum | reverse complement strand
TACTCTTTTGCACATGCTATGTGGGTGAAATGATGATACCATGCCAAGTTTCGACATTTTCAGAGTTCATTTGTAGCGATTTTCAATTTCACGGTCAGTTAGCTCTCTAAACAAATCGGTAAATGACTGAAAAATAGCAAATGATGTCAGAAAGTGTTGAAAATTGATGAAGTCGCATTGAATGGTGCGTACGGAACGCAAAAAATGTTTGGAGTTGTAATAAGTTTAAAAAATGAAGTGCCAGTGTAACAGATGAGTTCTTGTCCGAAACCCTGATACTCCGAAAGAGATTGTCCAGTTTGTACACGAAGTGCGTCCAGTTTTTGCCCTAACCCTCTCTACTCTTTTGCACATGCTATGTGGGTGAAATGATGCTACCATGCCAAGTTTCGACATTCTCAGAGTTCATTTTGTAATGATTTTCAATTTCACGGTCATTTAGCTCTCTAAACAAATGGATAAATGACTGAAAAATAGCAAATGATGGCAGAAAGTTTTGAAAATTGATGACGTCGCTTTGAATGGTGCGTACGGAACGCAAAAAAGTCTGGAGTTGTAATAAGTTTAAAAAAATGAAGTGCCAGTGTAACAGATGAGTTCTCGTCCGAAACCCTGATACGCCGAAAGAGATTGTCCAGTTTGTACACGAAGTGCGTCCAGTTTTTGCCGTAACCCTCTCTAGTCTTTTGCACATGCTATGTGGGTGAAATGATGATACCATTCCAAGTTTCGACC
>NW_025229203.1:22043-22755 GCF_018294505.1 Triticum aestivum | reverse complement strand
AAGTTTCGACCTTTTCAGGCTTCATTTTCTAGTGATGTTCAATTTCACGGTCATTGAGCTCTCTAAACAAATCGGTAAATGACTGAAAAATAGGAAATGATGTCAGAAAGTGTTGAAAATTGATGACGTCACTTTGAATGGTGCGTACGAAACGCAAACAAGTCTGGAGTTGTAATAAGTTAAAAAAAATGAAGTGCCAGTGTAACAGATGAGTTCTCGTCTGAAACCCTGATACTCCGAAAGAGATTGTCCAGTTTGTGCACGAAGTGCATCCAGTTTTTGCCGTAACCCTCTCTACTCTTTTGCACATGCTATGTGGGTGAAATGATGATACCATGCCAAGTTTTGACATTTTCAGAGTTCATTTTGTAGTGATTTTCAATTTCACGGTCAGTTAGCTCTCTAAACAAATCGGTAGATGACTCAAAAATAGCAAATGATGTCAGAAAGTGTTGAAGATTGATGACGTCGCTTTGAATGGTGCGTACGGAAGGCCAAAAAAGTCTGGAGTTGTAATAAGTTTAAAAAAATGAAGTGCCCATGTAACAGATGCGTTCTCGTCAAAAACCCTGATACTTCGAAAGAGATTGTCCAGTTTGTACAAGAAGTGCGTCCAGTTTTTGCTGTAACCCTCTCTACTCTTTTGCACATGCTATGTGGGTGAAATGATGATACCATACCAAGTTTCGACATTTTCATAGTTCATTTTGTA
>NW_025229203.1:20718-22033 GCF_018294505.1 Triticum aestivum | reverse complement strand
GTACGGAACACAAAAAATGTCTGGAGTTGTAATAAGTTTAAAAAATGAAGTGCCAGTGTAACAGATGAGTTCTCGTCCGAAACCCTGATACTCCGAAAGAGATTGTCCAGTTTGTACACGAAGTGCGTCCAGTTTTTGCCCTAACCCTCTCTACTCTTTTGCACATGCTATGTGGGTGAAATGATGCTACCATGCCAAGTTTCGACATTTTCAGAGTTCACTTTGTAGTGATTTTCAATTTCATGGTCAGTTAGCTCTCTAAACAAATCGGTAAATGACTGAAAAATAGCAAATGATGTCAGAAAGTGTTGAAAATTGATGACGTCGCTTTGAATGGTGCGTACGAAACGCAAACAAGTCTGGAGTTGTAATAAGTTAAAAAAAATGAAGTGCCAGTGTAACAGATGAGTTCTCGTCTGAAACCCTGATACTCCGAAAGAGATTGTCCAGTTTGTGCACGAAGTGCATCCAGTTTTTGCCGTAACCCTCTCTACTCTTTTGCACATGCTATGTGGGTGAAATGATGATACCATGCCAAGTTTCGACATTTTCAGAGTTCATTTTGTAGTGATTTTCAATTTCACGGTCAGTTAGCTCTCTAAACAAATCGGTAGATGACTCAAAAATAGCAAATGATGTCAGAAAGTGTTGAAGATTGATGACGTCGCTTTGAATTGTGCGTACGGAAGGCCAAAAAAGTCTGGAGTTGTAATAAGTTTAAAAAAAATGAAGTGCCCATGTAACAGATGCGTTCTCGTCAAAAACCCTGATACTTCGAAAGAGATTGTCCAGTTTGTACACGAAGTGCGTCCAGTTTTTGCTGTAACCCTCTCTACTCTTTTGCACATGCTATGTGGGTGAAATGATGATACCATACCAAGTTTCGACATTTTCATAGTTCATTTTGTAGTGATTTTAATTTTCACGGTCATTTAGCTCTCTAAACAAATCGGTAAATGACTGAAAAATAGCAAATGATGTCGGAAAGTGTTGAAAATTGATGACGTCGCTTTGAATGGTGTGTACGGAACGCAAAAAAAGTCTGTAGTTGTAATAAGTTTAAAAAAATGAAGTGCCAGTGTAACTGATGAGTTCTCGTCAGAAACCCTGATACTTCGAAAGAGATTGTCCAGTTTGTACACGAAGTGCGTCTAGTTTTTGCCGTAACCCTCTCTACTCTTTTGCACATGCTATGTGGGTGAAATGATGATACCATGCCAAGTTTCGACATTTTCAGAGTTCATTTGTAGCGATTTTCAATTTCACGGTCATTTAGCTCTCTAAACAAATCGGTAAATGACTGAAAAATAGCAAA
>NW_025229203.1:19342-19874 GCF_018294505.1 Triticum aestivum | reverse complement strand
CGTCTAGTTTTTGCTGTAGCCCTCTCTACTCTTTTGCACATGCTATGTGGGTGAAATGATGATACCGTACTAAGTTTCGACATTTTCAGAGTTCATTTTGTAGTGATTTTAATTTTCACTGTCATTTAGCTCTCTAAACAAATCGGTAAATGACTGAAAAATAGCAAATGATGTCGGGAAGTATTGAAAATTGATGACGTCGCTTTGAATGGTGCGTACGGAACACAAAAAAGTCTGTAGTTGTAATAAGTTTAAAAAAATGAAGTGCCAGTGTAACAGATGAGTTCTCGTCAGAAACCCTGATACTTCGAAAGAGATTGTTCAGTTTGTACACGAAGTGCGTCTAGTTTTTGCCGTAACCCTCTCTACTCTTTTGCACATGCTATGTGGGTGAAATAATGATACCATGCCAAGTTTCGACACTTTCAGAGTTCATTTTGTAGCAATTTTCAATTTCACGGTCATTTAGCTCTCTAAACAAATCGGTAAATGACTGAAAAATAGCAAATGATGTCAGAAAGTGTTGAAAATT
>NW_025229203.1:18136-19065 GCF_018294505.1 Triticum aestivum | reverse complement strand
AGTTCATTTTGTAATGATTTTCAATTTCACGGTCATTTAGCTCTCTAAACAATCGATAAATGACTAAAAAATAGCAAATGATGTCAGAAAGTGTTGAAAATTGATGACGTCGCTTTGAATGGTGCGTACGGAACGCAAAAAAGTTTGGAGTTGTAATAAGTTTAAAAAAATGAAGTGCCAGTGTAACAGATGTGTTCTCGTCCGAAACTCTGGTACTCCGAAAGAGATTGTCCAGTTTGTACACGAAGTGCGTCCAGTTTTTTCCGTAACCCTCTCTACTCTTTTGCACATGCTATGTGGTTGAGATGATGATACCATGCCAAGTTTCAACATTTTCAGAGTTCATTTTGTAGTGATTTTAAATTTCACGGTCATTTAGCTCTCTAAACAAATCGGTAAATGACTGAAAAATAGCAACTGATGGCAGAAAGTTTTGAAAATTGATGACGTCGCTTTGAATGGTGTGTACGGAACGCAAAAAAGTCTGGAGTTGTAATAAGTTTAAAAAATGACGTGCCGATGTAACAGATGAGTTCTCATCAAAAACCCTTATATTTCGAAAGAGATTGTCCAGTTTGTATATGAAGTGCGTCCAGTTTTTGCAGTAACCCTCTCCACTCTTTTGCACATGCTATGTGGGTGAAATGATGATACCATTCCAAGTTTCGGCCTTTTCAGAGTTCATTTTGTAGTGATGTTCAATTTCACGGTCATTTAGCACTCTAAACAAATCGGTAAATGACTGAAAAATAGCAAATCATGTCAGAAAGTGTTGAAAATTGATGATGTCGCTTTGGATGGTGCGTGGTAATAAGTTAAAAAAATGAAGTGCAAGTGTAACAGATGAGTTCTCGTCCGAAACTCTGATACTCCGAAAGAGATTGTCCAGTTTGTACACGAAGTGCGTCCAGTTTTTGCCGTAACCCTCT
>NW_025229203.1:16787-17111 GCF_018294505.1 Triticum aestivum | reverse complement strand
ACCCTCTCTACTCTTTTGCACATGCTATGTGGGTGAAATGATGATACCATGCCAAGTTTCGACATTTTCAGAGTTCATTTTGTAGTGATTTTCAATTTCACGGTCATTTAGCTCTCTAAACAAATCGGTAAATGACTGAAAAATAGCAAATGATGTCAGAAAGTGTTGAAAATTGATGAAGTCGCTTTGAATGGTGCGTACGAAACGCAAACAAGTCTGGAGTTGTAATAAGTTAAAAAAATGAAGTGCCAGTGTAACAGATGAGTTCTCGTCTGAAACCCTGATACTCTGAAAGAGATTGTCCAGTTTGTACACGAAGTGCGT
>NW_025229203.1:14039-14748 GCF_018294505.1 Triticum aestivum | reverse complement strand
AAAATAGCAAATGATGTCAGAAAGTGTTGAAGATTGATGACGTCGCTTTGATTGGTGCGTACGGAAGGCCAAAAAAGTCTGGAGTTGTAATAAGTTTAAAAAAATGAAGTGCCCATGTAACAGATGCGTTCTCGTCAGAAACCCTGATACTTCGAAAGAGATTGTCCAGTTTGTACACGAAGTGCATCTAGTTTTTGCCGTAGCCCTCTCTACTCTTTTGCACATGTTACGTGGGTGAAATGATGATACCATACTAAGTTTCGACATTTTCAGAGTTCATTTTGTAGTGATTTTAATTTTCACGGTCATTTAGCTCTCTAAACAAATCGGTAAATGACTGAAAAATAGCAAATGATGTCAGAAAGTGTTGAAAATTGATGACGTCGCTTTGAATGGTGCGTACGGAACGCAAAAAAGTTTGGAGTTGTAATAAGTTTAAAAAAATGAAGTGCCAGTGTAACAGATGTGTTCTCGTCCGAAACTCTGATACTCCGAAAGAGATTGTCCAGTTTGTACACGAAGTGCGTCCAGTTTTTTCCGTAACCCTCTCTACTCTTTTGCACATGCTATGTGGTTGAAATGATGATACCATGCCAAGTTTCAACATTTTCAGAGTTCATTTTGTAGTGATTTTAAATTTCACGGTCATTTAGCTCTCTAAACAAATCGGTAAATGACTGAAAAATAGCAAATGATGGCAGAAAGTTTT
>NW_025229203.1:13821-14029 GCF_018294505.1 Triticum aestivum | reverse complement strand
TGTAATAAGTTAAAAAAATGAAGTGCCAGTGTAACAGATGAGTTCTTGTCTGAAACCCTGATACTCCGAAAGAGATTGTCCAGTTTGTACACGAAGTGCGTCCAGTTTTTGCCGTAACACTCTCTACTCTTTTGCACATGCTATGTGGGTGAAATGATGATACCATGCCAAGTTTCGACATTTTCAGAGTTCATTTTGTAGTGATTTT
>NW_025229203.1:11556-13811 GCF_018294505.1 Triticum aestivum | reverse complement strand
TGAAAAATAGCAAATGATGTCAGAAAGTGTTGAAAATTGATGACGTCGCTTTGAATGGTGCGTACGGAACGCAAAAAAGTTTGGAGTTGTAATAAGTTTAAAAAAATGAAGTGCCAGTGTAACAGATGTGTTCTCGTCCGAAACTCTGATACTCCGAAAGAGATTGTCCAGTTTGTACACGAAGTGCGTCCAGTTTTTTCCGTAACCCTCTCTACTCTTTTGCACATGCTATGTGGTTGAAATGATGATACCATGCCAAGTTTCAACATTTTCAGAGTTCATTTTGTAGTGATTTTAAATTTCACGGTCATTTAGCTCTCTAAACAAATCGGTAAATGACTGAAAAATAGCAAATGATGGCAGAAAGTTTTGAAAATTGATGAAGTCGCTTTGAATGGTGCGTACGGAACGGAAAAAAAGTCTGGAGTTGTAATAAGTTTAAAAAATGAAGTGCCAGTGTAACAGATGAGTTCTTGTCCGAAACCCTGATACTCCGAAAGAGATTGTCCAGTTTGTACACGAAGTGCGTCCAGCTTTTGCCCTAACCCTCTCTACTCTTTTGCACATGCTATGTGGGTGAAATGATGATACCATGCCAAGTTTCGACATTTTCAGAGTTCATTTTGTAATGATTTTTAATTTCACGGTCATTTAGCTCTCTAAACAAATCGATAAATGACTAAAAAATAGCAAATGATGTCAGAAAGTGTTGAAAATTGATGACGTCGCTTTGAATGGTGCGTACGGAACGCAAAAAACTTTGGAGTTGTAATAAGTTTAAAAAAATGAAGTGCCAGTTTAACAGATGTGTTCTCGTCCAAAACTCTGATACTCCGAAAGAGATTGTCCAGTTTGTACACGAAGTGCGTCCAGTTTTTTCCGTAACCCTGTCTACTCTTTTGCACATGCTATGTGGTTGAGATGATGATACCATGCCAAGTTTCAACATTTTCAGAGTTGATTTTGTAGTGATTTTAAATTTCACGGTCATTTAGCTCTCTAAACAAATCGGTAAATGACTGAAAAATAGCAAATGATGGCAGAAAGTTTTGAAAATTAATGACGTCGCTTTGAATGGTGTGTACGGAACGCAAAAAAGTCTGGAGTTGTAATAAGTTTAAAAAATGACGTGCCGATGTAACAGATGAGTTCTCATCAAAAACCCTTATACTTCGAAAGAGATTGTCCAGTTTGTATATGAAGTGCGTCCAGTTTTTGCCGTAACCCTCTCCACTCTTTTGCACATGCTATGTGGGTGAAATGATGATACCATTCCAAGTTTCGACCTTTTCAGAGTTCATTTTGTAGTGATGTTCAATTTCACGGTCATTTAGCACTCTAAACAAATCGGTAAATGACTGAAAAATAGCAAATCATGTCAGAAAGTGTTGAAAATTGATGATGTCGCATTGGATGGTGCGTACGAAACGCAAAAAAGTCTGGAGTGGTAATAAGTTAAAAAAATGAAGTGCAAGTGTAACAGATGAGTTCTCGTCCGAAACTCTGATACTCCGAAAGAGATTGTCCAGTTTGTACACGAAGTGCGTCCAGTTTTTGCCGTAACCCTCTCTACTCTTTTGCACATGCTATGTGGGTGAAATGATGATACCATGCCAAGTTTCGACATTTTCAGAGTTCATTTGTAGTGATTTTCAATTTCACGGTCAGTTAGCTCTCTAAACAAATCGGTAAATGACTGAAAAATAGCAAATGATGTCAGAAAGTGTTGAAGATTGATGACGTCGCTTTGATTGGTGCGTACGGAAGGCCAAAAAAGTCTGGAGTTGTAATAAGTTTAAAAAAATGAAGTGCCCATGTAACAGATGCGTTCTCGTCAGAAACCCTGATACTTCGAAAGAGATTGTCCAGTTTGTACACGAAGTGCATCTAGTTTTTGCCGTAGCCCCCTCTACCCTTTTGCACATGCTATGTGGGTGAAATGATGATACCATACTAAGTTTCGACATTTTCAGAGTTCATTTTGTAGTGATTTTAATTTTCACGGTCATTTAGCTCTCTAAACAAATCGGTAAATGACTGAAAAATAGCAAATGATGTCAGAAAGTGTTGAAAATTGATGACGTCGCGTTGAATGGCGCGTACGAAACGCAAACAAGTCTCGAGTTGTAATAAGTTTAAAAAAAGGAAGTGCCAGTGTAACAGATGAGTTCTCGTCCGAAACCCTGATACTCCGAAAGAGATTGTCCAGTTTGTACACGAAGTGCGTCTAGTTTTTGCCGTAACACTCCCTACTC
>NW_025229203.1:7749-8408 GCF_018294505.1 Triticum aestivum | reverse complement strand
AAACAAATCGGTAAATGACTGGAAAATAGCAAATGATGTCAGAAAGTGTTGAAAATTGATGAAGTCGCTTCGAATGGTGCGTACGGGATGCAAAAAATGTCTGGAGTTGTAATAAGTTTAAAAAATGAAGTGCCGGTGTAACAGATGAGTTCTTGTCCGAAACCCTGATACTCCGAAAGAGATTGTCCAGTTTGTACACGAAGTGCGTCCAGTTTTTGCCCTAACCCACTCTACTCTTTTGCACATGCTATGTGCGTGAAATGATGATACCATGCCAAGTTTCGAGATTCTTAGAGTTCATTTTGTAATGATTTTCAATTTCACGGTCATTTAGCTCTCTAAACAAATTGGTAAATGACTGAAAAATAGCAAATGATGGCAGAAAGTTTTGAAAATTGATGACGTCGCTTAGAATGGTGTGTACGGAACGCAAAAAAGTATGGAGTTGTAATAAGTTTAAAAAAATGAAGTGCCAGTGTAACAGATGAGTTCTCGTCCGAAACCCTGAGACGCCGAAAGAGATTGTCCAGTTTGTACACGAAGTGCGTCTAGTTTTTGCCGTAACCCTCTCTACTCTTTTGTACATGCTATGTGGGTGAAATGATGATACCATTCCAAGTTTCGACCTTTTCGGACTTCATTTTGTAGTGATGTTCAAT
>NW_025229203.1:5244-6085 GCF_018294505.1 Triticum aestivum | reverse complement strand
TCTCTAAACAAATCGGTAAATGACTGAAAAATAGCAAATGATGTCAGAAAGTGTTGAAAATTGATGAAGTCGCTTTGAATGGTGCGTACGGAACGGAAAAAAAGTCTGGAGTTGTAATAAGTTAAAAAAAATGAAGTGCCAGTGTAACAGATGAGTTCTTGTCCGAAACCCTGATACTCCGAAAGAGATTGTTCACTTTGTACACGAAGTGCGTCCAGTTTTTGCCCTAACCCTCTCTACTCTTTTGCACATGCTATGTGGGTGAAATGATGATACCATGCCAAGTTTCGACATTCTCAGAGTTCATTTTGTAGTGATTTTCAATTTCACGGTCAGTTAGCTCTCTAAACAATTCGGTAAATGACTGAAAAATAGCAAATGATGTCAGAAAGTGTTGAAGATTGATGATGTCCCTTTGAATGGTGCGTACGGAAGGCCAAAAAAGTCTGGAGTTGTAATAAGTTTAAAAAAATGAAGTGCCCATGTAACAGATGCGTTCTCGTCAGAAACCCTTATACTTCGAAAGAGATTGTCCAGTTTGTACACGAAGTGCGTCCAGTTTTTGCCGTAACCCTCTCTACTCTTTTGCACATGCTATGTGGGTGAAATGATGATACCATGCCAAGTTTTGACATTTTCAGAGTTCATTTTGTAGTGATTTTAATTTTCACGGTCATTTAGCTCTCTAAACAAATCGGTAAATGACTGAAAAATAGCAAATGATGTCGGAAAGTGTTGAAAATTGATGACGTTGCTTTGAATGGTGCGTACGGAACGCAAAAAAAGTCTGGAGTTGTAATAAGTTTATAAAATGAAGTGCCAGTGTAACGGATGAGTTCTC
>NW_025229203.1:4249-5102 GCF_018294505.1 Triticum aestivum | reverse complement strand
TCTAAACAAATCGGTAAATGACTGAAAATAGCAAATGATGTCGGAAAGTGTTGAAAATTGATGACGTCGCTTTGAATCGTGCGTACGGAACGCAAAAAAAGTCTGGAGTTGTAATAAGTTTATAAAATGAAGTGCCAGTGTAACAGATGAGTTGTCGTCAGAAACTCTTATACCTCGAAATAGATTGTCCAGTTTGTACACGAAGTGAGTCTAGTTTTTGCCGTAACCCTCTCTACTCTTTTGCACATGCTATGTGGGTGAAATGATGATACCATGCCAAGTTTCGACATTTTCAGAGTTCATTTGTAGCAATTTTCAATTTCACGGTCATTTAGCTCTCTAAACAAATCGGTAAATGACTGAAAAATAGCAAATGATGTCAGAAAGTGTTGAAAATTGATGATGTCGCTTCGAATGGTGCGTACGGGATGCAAAAAATGTCTGGAGTTGTAATAAGTTTAAAAAATGAAGTGCCGGTGTAACAGATGAGTTCTTGGCCGAAACCCTGATACTCCGAAAGAGATTGTCCAGTTTGTACACGAAGTGCGTCCAGTTTTTTCCCTAACCCTCTCTACTATTTTGCACATGCTATGTGGGTGAAATGATGATACCATGCCAAGTTTCGACATTCTTAGAGTTCATTTTGTAATGATTTTCAATTTCACGGTCATTTAGCTCTCTAAACAAATCGGTAAATGACTGAAAAATAGCAAATGATGGCAGAAAGTTTTGAAAATTGATGACGTCGCTTTAAATGGTGTGTACGGAACGCAAAAAAGTCTGGAGTTGTAATAAGTTTAAAAAAATGAAGTGCCAGTGTAACAGATGAGTTCTCGTCCGAAACCCTGATACG
>NW_025229203.1:2365-3148 GCF_018294505.1 Triticum aestivum | reverse complement strand
TCAGAAAGTGTTGAAAATTGATGACGTCGCTTTGAATGGTGCGTACGAAACGCAAACAAGTCTGGAGTTGTAATAAGTTAAAAAATGAAGTGCCAGTGTAACAGATGAGTTCTCGTCTGAAACCCTGATACTCCGAAAGAGATTGTCCAGTTTGTACACGAAGTGCGTCCAGTTTTTGCCGTAACACTCTCTACTCTTTTGCACATGCTATGTGGGTGAAATGATGATACCATGCCAAGTTTCGACATTTTCAGAGTTCATTTTGTAGTGATTTTCAATTTCACGGTCAGTTAGCTCTCTAAACAAATCGGTAAATGACTGAAAAATAGCAAATGATGTCAGAAAGTGTTGAAGATTGATGACGTCGCTTTGAATGGTGCGTACGGAAGGCCAAAAAAGTCTGGAGTTGTAATAAGTTTAAAAAAATGAAGTGCCCATGTAACAGATGCGTTCTCGTCAGAAACCCTGATACTTTGAAAGAGATTGTCCAGTTTGTACACGAAGTGCGTCTAGTTTTTGCCGTAACCCTCTCTACTCTTTTGCACATGCTATGTGGGTGAAATGATGATACCATGCCAAGTTTTGACATTTTCAGAGTTCATTTGTAGCGATTTTCAATTTCACGGTCATTTAGCTCTCTAAACAAATCGGTAAATGACTGAAAAATAGCAAATGATGTCAGAAAGTGTTGAAAATTGATGAAGTCGCTTTGAATGGTGCGTACGGAACGCAAAAAATGTCTGGAGTTGTAATAAGTTTAAAAAATGAAGTGCCAGTGTAACA
>NW_025229203.1:0-2188 GCF_018294505.1 Triticum aestivum | reverse complement strand
GATTTTAATTTTCACGGTCATTTAGCTCTCTAAACAAATCAGTAAATGACTGAAAAATAGCAAATGATGTCGGGAAGTGTTGAAGATTGATGACGTCACTTTGAATGGTGCGTACGGAACGCAAAAAAAGTCTGGAGTTGTAATAAGTTTAAAAAAATGAAGTGCCAGTGTAACAGATGAGTTCTCGTCCGAAACCCTGATACTTCGAAAGAGATTGTCCAGTTTGTACACGAATTGCGTCTAGTTTTTGCCGTAACCCTCTCTACTCTTTTGCACATGCTATGTGGGTGAAATAATGATACCATGCCAAGTTTCGACATTTTCAGAGTTCATTTTGTATCGATTTTCAATTTCACGGTCATTTAGCTCTCTAAACAAATCGGTAAATGACTGAAAAATAGCAAATGATGTCAGAAAGTGTTGAAAATTGATGAAGTCGCTTTGAATGGTGCGTACGGAACGGAAAAAAAGTCTGGAGTTGTAATAAGTTTAAAAAATGAAGTGCCAGTGTAACAGATGAGTTCTTGTCCGAAACCCTGATACTCCGAAAGAGATTGTTCAGTTTGTACACGAAGTGCGTCCAGTTTTTGCCCTAACCCTCTCTACTCTTTTCCACATGCTATGTGGGGTGAAATGATGATACCATGGCAAGTTTCGACATTCTCAGAGTTCATTTTGTAGTGATTTTCAATTTCACGGTCAGTTAGCTCTCTAAACAATTCGGTAAACGACTGAAAAATAGCAAATGATGTCAGAAAGTGTTGAAGATTGATGATGTCCCTTTGAATGGTGCGTACAGATGGCCAAAAAAGTCTGGAGTTGTAATAAGTTTAAAAAAATGAAGTGCCCATGTAACAGATGAGTTCTCGTCAGAAACCCTGATACTTCGAAAGAGATTGTCCAGTTTGTACACGAAGTGCGTCCAGTTTTTGCCGTAACCCTCTCTACTCTTTTGCACATGCTATGTGGGTGAAATGATGATACCATGCCAAGTTTCGATATTTTCAGAGTTCATTTTGTAGTGATTTTCAATTTCACGGTCATTTAGCTCTCTAAACAAATCGGTAAATGACTGAAAAATAGCAAATGATGTCAGAAAGTGTTGAAAATTGATGAAGTCGCTTTGAATGGTGCGTACGGAACGCAAAAAATGTCTGGAGTTGTAATAAGTTTAAAAAATGAAGTGCGAGTGTAACAGATGAGTTCTTGTCCGAAACCCTGATACTCCGAAAGAGATTGTTCAGTTTGTACACGAAGTGCGTCCAGTTTTTGCCCTAACCCTCTCTACTCTTTTCCACATGCTATGTGGGGTGAAATGATGATACCATGGCAAGTTTCGACATTTTCAGAGTTCATTTTGTAGTGATTTTAATTTTCACGGTCAGTTAGCTCTCTAAACAATTCGGTAAATGACTGAAAAATAGCAAATGATGTCGGAAAGTGTTGAAGATTGATGACGTCGCTTTGAATGGTGCGTACGGAACGCAAAAAAAGTCTGGAGTTGTAATAAGTTTAAAAAAATGAAGTGCCAGTGTAACAGATGAGTTCTCGTCAGAAACCCTGATACTTCGAAAGAGATTGTCCAGTTTGTACATGAAGTGCGTCTAGTTTTTGCCGTAACCCTCTCTACTCTTTTGCACATGCTATGTGGGTGAAATGATGATACCATGCCAAGTTTCGACATTTTCAGAGTTCATTTGTAGAGATTTTCAATTACACGGTCATTTAGCTCGCTAAACAAATCGGTAAATGACTGAAAAATAGCAAATGATGTCAGAAAGTGTTGAAAATTGATGAAGTCGCTTTGAATGGTGCGTACGGAACGCAAAAAATATCTGGAGTTGTAATAAGTTTAAAAAATGAAGTGCCAGTGTAACAGATGAGTTCTTGTCCGAAACCCTGATACTCCGAAAGAGATTGTCCAGTTTGTACACGAAGTGCGTCCAGTTTTTGCCCTAACCCTCTCTACTCTTTTGCACATGCTATGTGGGTGAAATGATGATACCATGCCAAGTTTCGACATTCTCAGAGTTCATTTTGTAATGATTTTCAATTCCACGGTCATTTAGCTCTCTAAACAAATCGGTAAATGACTGAAAAATAGCAAATGATGTCAGGAAGTGTTGAAAATTGATGACGTCGCTTTGAATGGTGCGTACGAAACGCAAACAAGTCTGGAGTTGTAATA
>NW_025229202.1:25903-26490 GCF_018294505.1 Triticum aestivum | reverse complement strand
AACTCTGAAAATGTTGGAACTTGGCATGGTATCATCATTTCACCCGCATAGCATGTGCAAAAGAGTAGAGAGGGTCACGGCGAAAACTAGACGCACCTCGTGTACAAACTGGACAATCTCATTCGGAGTATCAGGGTTTCGAACGAGAACTCATCTGTTACACGGGCACTTCAATGTTTTTTAAACTTATTTGAACTCCGGCCTATTTTTGCGTTCAGTATGCATCATTCAAAGCGACGTCATCAATTTCCAACACGTTCTGACATCATTTGCTGTTTTTCAGTCATTTACCGATTTGTTTAGGGAGCTAAATGACGGTGAAATTGAAAATCACTACAAAATGAACTCTGAAAATGTTGGAACTTGGCATGGTATCATCATTTCGCCCTCATAGCATGTGCAAAAGTGTAGAGAGGGTCACGGCGAAAACTGGACGCACCTCGTGTACAAACTGGACAATCTCTTTCGGAGTATCAGCGTTTCGGACGAGAACTCATCTGTTACACGGGCACTTCAATGTTTTTTAAACTTATTTGAACTCCGGCCTATTTTTTCGTTCAGTATGCATCATTCAAAGCGACGTCATC
>NW_025229202.1:25180-25893 GCF_018294505.1 Triticum aestivum | reverse complement strand
CAGTATGCATCATTAAAAGCGACGTCATCAATTTCCAACACGTTCTGACATCATTTGCTATTTTTCAGTCATTTACCGATTTGTTTAGGGAGCTAAATGACGGTGAAATTGAAAATCACTACAAAATGAACTCTGAAAATGTTGGAACTTGGCATGGTATCATCATTTCGCCCGCATAGCAAGTGCAAAAGAGTAGAGAGGGTCACGGCAAAAACTGGACGCACCTCGTGTACAAACTGGACAATGTCTTTCGGAGTATCGGGGTTTCGGACGAGAACTCATCTGTTACACGGGCACTTCAATGTTTTTTCAACTTATTTGAACTCCATCCTATTTTTGCGTTCAGTATGCATCATTCAAAGCGACGTCGTCAATTTCCAACACGTTCTGACATCACTTGCTTTTTTCAGTCATTTATTGATTTGTTTAGGGAGCTAAATGACGGTGAAATTGAAAATTACTACAAAATGAACTCTAAACATGTTGGAACTTGGCATGGTATCATCATTTTGCCCTCATAGCATGTGCAAAAGAGTAGAGAGGGTCACGACGAAAGCTGGACACACCTCGTGTACAAACTGGACAATCTCATTCGGAGTATCAGGGTTTTGGACGAGAACTCATCTGTTACACGGGCACATCAATGTTTTTTAAACTTATTTGAACTCCGGCCTATTTTTGCGTTCAGTATGCATCATTCAAAGCGACGTCAT
>NW_025229202.1:24644-25170 GCF_018294505.1 Triticum aestivum | reverse complement strand
GAGAACTCATCTGTTACACGGGCACTTCAATGTTTTTTCAACTTATTTGAACTCCAGCCTATTTTTGCGTTTAGTATGCATCATTCAAAGAGACGCCATCAATTTCCAACACGTTCTGATAGTATTTGCTGTTTTTCAGTCATTTACCGATTTGTTTATGGAGCTAAATGACGGTGAAATTGAAAATCACTACAAAATGAACTCTGAAAATGTTGGAACTTGGCATGGTATCATCATTTCGCCCGCATAGCATGTGCAAAAGTGTAGAGAGGGTCACGGCAAAAACTGGACGCACCTCGTGTACAAACTGGACAATCTCTTTCGGAGTATCAGGGTTTCGGACGAGAACTCATCTGTTACTATCTGTTACACGGGCACTTCAATGTTTTTTCAGCTTATTTGAACTCGAGCCTATTTTTCCGTTCAGTATGCATCATTCAAAGCGACGCCATCAATTTCCAACACGTTCTGACATCACTTGCTGTTTTTGACTCATTTACCGATTTGTTTAGGGAGGTAAATGACG
>NW_025229202.1:23028-23561 GCF_018294505.1 Triticum aestivum | reverse complement strand
ACTCATCCGTTACACGGGCACTTCAATGTTTTTTAAACTTATTTGAACTCCGGCCTATTTTTTCGTTCAGTATGCATCATTCAAAGCGACGTCATCAATTTCCAACACTTTCTGACATCATTTTCTGTTTTTCAGTCATTTACCGATTTGTTTAGGGAGCTAAATGACGGTGAAATTGAAAATCACTACAAAATGAACTCTGAAAATGTTGGAACTTGGCATGGTATCATCATTTCGCCCGCATAGCATGTGCAAAAGAGTAGAGATGGTCACGGCGAAAACTGGACGCACCTCGTGTGCAAACTGGACAATCTCTTTCGGAGTATCGGGGTTTCGGACGAGAACTCATCTGTTACACGGGGACTCGAATGTTTTTTCAACTTATTTGAACTCCATCCTATTTTTGCGTTCCGTATGCGTCATTCAAAGTGACGTCGTCAATTTCCAACATGTTCTGACATCACTTGCTTTTTTTCAGCCATTTATCGATTTGTTTAGGGAGCTAAATGACGGTGAAATTGAAAATCACTACA
>NW_025229202.1:20601-21739 GCF_018294505.1 Triticum aestivum | reverse complement strand
ATAGCATGTGCAAAAGTGTAGAGAGGGTCACGGCGAAAACTGGACGCACCTCGTGTACAAACTGGACAATCTCTTTCGGAGTATCAGGGTTTCGGACGAGACCTCATCTGTTACATGGGCACTTCAATGTTTTTCAAACTTATTTGAACTCCAGCCTATTTTTGCATTCAGTATGCATCATTCAAAGTGACGTCATCAATTTCCAACACGTTCTGACATCATTTGCTGTTTTTCAGTCATTTACCGATTTGTTTAGGGAGCTAAATGACGGTGAAATTGAAAATCACTACAAAATGAACTCTCAAAATGTTGGAACTTGGCATGGTATCATCATTTCGCCCGCATAGCATGTGCAAAAGAGTAGAGATGGTCACGGCGAAAACTGGACGCACCTCGTGTGCAAACTGGACAATCTCTTTCGGAGTATCGGGGTTTCGGACGAGAACTCATCTGTTACACGGGGACTTCAATGTTTTTTCAACTTATTTGAACTCCATCCTATTTTTGCGTTCCGTATGCATCATTCAAAGCGACGTCGTCAATTTCCAACACGTTTTGACATCACTTGCTTTTTTCAGTCATTTATCGATTTGTTTAGGGAGCTAAATGACGGTGAAATTGAAAATCACTACAAAATGAACTCTGAAAATGTTGGAACTTGGCATGGTATCATCATTTCACCCGCATAGCATGTGCAAAAGAGTAGAGAGGGTCACGGCGAAAACTAGACGCACCTCGTGTACAAACTGGACAATCTCATTCGGAGTATCAGGGTTTCGAACGAGAACTTATCTGTTACACGGGCACTTCAATGTTTTTTAAACTTATTTGAACTCCGGCCTATTTTTGCGTTCAGTATGCATCATTCAAAGCGACTTCATCAATTTCCAACACGTTCTGACATCATTTGCTGTTTTTCAGTCATTTACCGATTTGTTTAGGGAGCTAAATGACGGTGAAATTGAAAATCACTACAAAATGAACTCTGAAAATGTTGGAACTTGGCATGGTATCATCATTTCGCCCTCATAGCATGTGCAAAAGTGTAGAGAGGGTCACGGCGAAAACTGGACGCACCTCCTGTACAAACTGGACAATCTCTTTCGGAGTATTAGCGTTTCGGACGAGAACTCATCTG
>NW_025229202.1:18107-18742 GCF_018294505.1 Triticum aestivum | reverse complement strand
GAAAATGTTGGAACTTGGCATGGTATCATCATTTCGCCCGCATAGCAAGTGCAAAAGAGTAGAGAGGGTCACGGCGAAAACTGGACGCACCTCGTGTACAAACTGGACAATCTCTTTCGGAGTATCAGGGTTTCGGACGAGACTTCATCTGTTACACGGGCACTTCAATGTTTTTCAAACTTATTTGAACTCCAGCCTATTTTTGCGTTCAGTATGCATCATTCAAAGTGACGTCATCAATTTCCAACACGTTCTGACATCATTTGCTGTTTTTCAGTCATTTACCGATTTGTTTAGCGAGCTAAATGACGGTGAAATTGAAAATCACTACAAAATGAACTCTGAAAATGTTGGAACTTGGCATGGTATCATCATTTCGCCCGCATAGCATGTGCAAAAGAGTAGAGATGGTCACGGCGAAAACTGGACGCACCTCGTGTGAAAACTGGACAATCTCTTTCGGAGTATCGGGGTTTCGGACGAGAACTCATCTGTTACACGGGGACTTCAATGTTTTTTCAACTTATTTGAACTCCATCCTATTTTTGCGTTCCCTATGCATCATTGAAAGCGACGTCGTCAATTTCCAACACGTTCTGACATCACTTGCTTTTTTCAGTCATTTATCGATTTGT
>NW_025229202.1:17248-17962 GCF_018294505.1 Triticum aestivum | reverse complement strand
TGTTTTTCAAACTTATTTGAACTCCAGCCTATTTTTGCGTTCAGTATGCATCATTCAAAGTGACGTCATCAATTTCCAACACGTTCTCACATCATTTGCTGTTTTTCAGTCATTTACCGATTTGTTTAGCGAGCTAAATGACGGTGAAATTGAAAATCACTACAAAATGAACTCTGAAAATGTTGGAACTTGGCATGGTATCATCATTTCGCCCGCATAGCATGTGCAAAAGAGTAGAGATGGTCACGGCGAAAACTGGATGCACCTCCTGTGCAAACTGGACAATCTCTTTCGGAGTATCGGGGTTTTGGACGAGAACTCATCTGTTACACGGGGACTTCAATGTTTTTTCAACTTATTTGAACTCCATCCTATTTTTGCGTTCCGTATGCATCATTGAAAGCGACGTCGTCAATTTCCAACACGTTCTGACATCACTTGCTTTCTTCAGTCATTTATCGATTTGTTTAGGGAGCTAAATGACGGTGAAATTGAAAATCACTACAAAATGAACTCATAAAATGTTGGAACTTGGCATGGTATCATCATTTCACCCGCATAGCATGTGCAAAAGAGTAGAGAGGGTCACGGCAAAAACTAGACGCACCTCGTGTACAAACTGGACAATCTCATTCGGAGAATCAGGGTTTCGAACGAGAACTCATCTGTTACACGGGCACTTCAATGTTTTTTAAACTTATTTGAACTCCGGCC
>NW_025229202.1:16525-17238 GCF_018294505.1 Triticum aestivum | reverse complement strand
CAGTATGCATCATTAAAAGCGACGTCATCAATTTCCAACACGTTCTGACATCATTTGCTATTTTTCAGTCATTTACCGATTTGTTTAGGGAGCTAAATGACGGTGAAATTGAAAATCACTACAAAATGAACTCTGAAAATGTTGGAACTTGGCATGGTATCATCATTTCGCCCGCATAGCAAGTGCAAAAGAGTAGAGAGGGTCACGGCAAAAACTGGACGCACCTCGTGTACAAACTGGACAATGTCTTTCGGAGTATCGGGGTTTCGGACGAGAACTCATCTGTTACACGGGCACTTCAATGTTTTTTCAACTTATTTGAACTCCATCCTATTTTTGCGTTCAGTATGCATCATTCAAAGCGACGTCGTCAATTTCCAACACGTTCTGACATCACTTGCTTTTTTCAGTCATTTATTGATTTGTTTAGGGAGCTAAATGACGGTGAAATTGAAAATTACTACAAAATGAACTCTAAACATGTTGGAACTTGGCATGGTATCATCATTTTGCCCTCATAGCATGTGCAAAAGAGTAGAGAGGGTCACGACGAAAGCTGGACACACCTCGTGTACAAACTGGACAATCTCATTCGGAGTATCAGGGTTTTGGACGAGAACTCATCTGTTACACGGGCACATCAATGTTTTTTAAACTTATTTGAACTCCGGCCTATTTTTGCGTTCAGTATGCATCATTCAAAGCGACGTCAT
>NW_025229202.1:15975-16515 GCF_018294505.1 Triticum aestivum | reverse complement strand
TGGACGCACCTCGTGTACAAACTGGACAATCTCTTTCGGAGTATCACGGTTTCGGACGAGAACTCATCTGTTACACGGGCACTTCAATGTTTTTTAAACTTATTTGAACTACGGCCTATTTTTTCGTTCAGTATGCATCATTCAAAGCGACGTCATCAATTTCCAACACGTTCTGACATCATTTGCTGTTTTTCAGTCATTTACCGATTTGTTTAGGGAGCTAAATGACGGTGAAATTGAAAATCACTACAAAATGAACTCTGAAAATGTTGGAACTTGGCATGGTATCATCATTTCGCCCGCATAGCATGTGCAAAAGAGTAGAGATGGTCACGGCGAAAACTGGACGCACCTCGTGTGCAAACTGGACAATCTCTTTCGGAGTATCGGGGTTTCGGACGAGAACTCATCTGTTACACGGGGACTCGAATGTTTTTTCAACTTATTTGAACTCCATCCTATTTTTGCGTTCCGTATGCGTCATTCAAAGCGACGTCGTCAATTTCCAACATGTTCTGACATCACTTGCTTTTTCAGCCA
>NW_025229202.1:12189-12902 GCF_018294505.1 Triticum aestivum | reverse complement strand
CAGTATGCATCATTAAAAGCGACGTCATCAATTTCCAACACGTTCTGACATCATTTGCTATTTTTCAGTCATTTACCGATTTGTTTAGGGAGCTAAATGACGGTGAAATTGAAAATCACTACAAAATGAACTCTGAAAATGTTGGAACTTGGCATGGTATCATCATTTCGCCCGCATAGCAAGTGCAAAAGAGTAGAGAGGGTCACGGCAAAAACTGGACGCACCTCGTGTACAAACTGGACAATGTCTTTCGGAGTATCGGGGTTTCGGACGAGAACTCATCTGTTACACGGGCACTTCAATGTTTTTTCAACTTATTTGAACTCCATCCTATTTTTGCGTTCAGTATGCATCATTCAAAGCGACGTCGTCAATTTCCAACACGTTCTGACATCACTTGCTTTTTTCAGTCATTTATTGATTTGTTTAGGGAGCTAAATGACGGTGAAATTGAAAATTACTACAAAATGAACTCTAAACATGTTGGAACTTGGCATGGTATCATCATTTTGCCCTCATAGC
Organism: Triticum aestivum; assembly: GCF_018294505.1. Classification (NCBI taxonomy): domain Eukaryota; kingdom Viridiplantae; phylum Streptophyta; class Magnoliopsida; order Poales; family Poaceae; genus Triticum; species Triticum aestivum. The sequence goes on along the minus strand of NW_025229202.1, from coordinate 12,380 downwards.
ATGTGCAAAAGAGTAGAGAGGGTCACGACGAAAGCTGGACACACCTCGTGTACAAACTGGACAATCTCATTCGGAGTATCAGGGTTTTGGACGAGAACTCATCTGTTACACGGGCACATCAATGTTTTTTAAACTTATTTGAACTCCGGCCTATTTTTGCGTTCAGTATGCATCATTCAAAGCGACGTCAT
>NW_025229202.1:10677-11412 GCF_018294505.1 Triticum aestivum | reverse complement strand
GACTTCATCTGTTACACGGGCACTTCAATGTTTTTCAAACTTATTTGAACTCCAGCCTATTTTTGCGTTCAGTATGCATCATTCAAAGTGACGTCATCAATTTCCAACACGTTCTAACATCATTTGCTGTTTTTCAGTCATTTACCGATATGTTTAGCGAGCTAAATGACGGTGAAATTGAAAATCACTACAAAATGAACTCTGAAAATGTTGGAACTTGGCATGGTATCATCATTTCGCCCGCATAGCACGTGCAAAAGAGTAGAGATGGTCACGGCGAAAACTGGACGCACCTCGTGTGCAAACTGGACAATCTCTTTCGGAGTATCGGGGTTTCGGACGAGAACTCATCTGTTACACGGGGACTTCAATGTTTTTTCAACTTATTTGAACTCCATCCTATTTTTGCATTCCGTATGCATCATTCAAAGCGACGTCGTCAATTTCCAACACGTTCTGACATCACTTGCTTTTTTCAGTCATTTATCGATTTGTTTAGGGAGCTAAATGACGGTGAAATTGAAAATCACTACAAAATGAACTCTGAAAATGTTGGAACTTGGCATGGTATAATCATTTCACCCGCATAGCATGTGCAAAAGAGTAGAGAGGGTCACGGCGAAAACTAGACGCACCTCGTGTACAAACTGGACAATCTCATTCAGAGTATCAGGGTTTCGAACGAGAACTCATCTGTTACACGGGCACTTCAATGTTTTTTAAACTTATTTGAAC
>NW_025229202.1:9954-10667 GCF_018294505.1 Triticum aestivum | reverse complement strand
CAGTATGCATCATTAAAAGCGACGTCATCAATTTCCAACACGTTCTGACATCATTTGCTATTTTTCAGTCATTTACCGATTTGTTTAGGGAGCTAAATGACGGTGAAATTGAAAATCACTACAAAATGAACTCTGAAAATGTTGGAACTTGGCATGGTATCATCATTTCGCCCGCATAGCAAGTGCAAAAGAGTAGAGAGGGTCACGGCAAAAACTGGACGCACCTCGTGTACAAACTGGACAATGTCTTTCGGAGTATCGGGGTTTCGGACGAGAACTCATCTGTTACACGGGCACTTCAATGTTTTTTCAACTTATTTGAACTCCATCCTATTTTTGCGTTCAGTATGCATCATTCAAAGCGACGTCGTCAATTTCCAACACGTTCTGACATCACTTGCTTTTTTCAGTCATTTATTGATTTGTTTAGGGAGCTAAATGACGGTGAAATTGAAAATTACTACAAAATGAACTCTAAACATGTTGGAACTTGGCATGGTATCATCATTTTGCCCTCATAGCATGTGCAAAAGAGTAGAGAGGGTCACGACGAAAGCTGGACACACCTCGTGTACAAACTGGACAATCTCATTCGGAGTATCAGGGTTTTGGACGAGAACTCATCTGTTACACGGGCACATCAATGTTTTTTAAACTTATTTGAACTCCGGCCTATTTTTGCGTTCAGTATGCATCATTCAAAGCGACGTCAT
>NW_025229202.1:9315-9944 GCF_018294505.1 Triticum aestivum | reverse complement strand
GAGACCTCATCTGTTACATGGGCACTTCAATGTTTTTCAAACTTATTTGAACTCTAGCCTATTTTTGCATTCAGTATGCATCATTCAAAGTGACGTCATCAATTTCCAACACGTTCTGACATCATTTGCTGTTTTTCAGTCATTTACCGATTTGTTTAGGGAGCTAAATGACGGTGAAATTGAAAATCACTACAAAATGAACTCTCAAAATGTTGGAACTTGGCACGGTATCATCATTTCGCCCGCATAGCATGTGCAAAAGAGTAGAGATGGTCACGGCAAAAACTGGACGCACCTCGTGTGCAAACTAGACAATCTCTTTCGGAGTATCGGGGTTTCGGACGAGAACTCATCTGTTACACGGGGACTTCAATGTTTTTTCAACTTATTTGAACTCCATCCTATTTTTGCGTTCCGTATGCATCATTCAAAGCGACGTCGTCAATTTCCAACACGTTCTGACATCACTTGCTTTTTTCAGTCATTTATCGATTTGTTTAGGGAGCTAAATGACGGTGAAATTGAAAATCACTACAAAATGAACTCTGAAAATGTTGGAACTTGGCATGGTATCATCATTTCACCCGCATAGCATGTGCAAAAGAGTAGAGAGGGTCACGGCGAAAACT
>NW_025229202.1:1277-2054 GCF_018294505.1 Triticum aestivum | reverse complement strand
ATGAAATTGAAAATCACTACAAAATGAACTCTGAAAATGTTGGAAATTGGCATGGTATCATCATTTCGCCCGCATAGCATGTGCAAAAGAGTAGAGATGGTCACGGCGAAAACTGGACGCACCTCGTGTACAAACTGGACAATCTCTTTCGGAGTATCAGGGTTTCGGACAAGAACTCATCTCTTACACGGGCACTTCAATGTTTTTTAAACTTATATGAACTCCGGCCTATTTTTTCGTTCAGTATGCATCATTCAAAGCGACGTCATCAATTTCCAACACGTTCTGACATCACTTGCTTTTTTCAGTCATTTATTGATTTGTTTAGGGAGCTAAATGACGGTGAAAATGAAAATTACTACAAAATGAACTGTAAAAATGTTGGAACTTGGCATGGTATCATCATTTTTCCCTCATAGCATGTGCAAAAGAGTAGAGAGGGTCACGACGAAACCTGGACACACCTCGTGTACAAACTGGACAATCTCATTCGGAGTATCAGGGTTTTGGACGAGAACTCATCTGTTACACGGGCACATCAATGTTTTTTAAACTTATTTGAACTCCGGCCTATTTTTGCGTTCAGTATGCATCATTCAAAGCGACGTCATCAATTTCCAACACGTTCTGACATCATTTACTGTTTTTCAGTCATTTACCGATTTGTTTAGGGAGCTAAATGACGGTGAAATTGAAAATCACTACAAAATGAACTCTGAAAATGTTGGAACTTGGCATGGTATCATCATTTCGCCCGCATAGCATGTGCAAAAGTGT
>NW_025229202.1:548-1267 GCF_018294505.1 Triticum aestivum | reverse complement strand
CAGTATGCATCATTCAAAGAGACGTCATCAATTTTCAACACGTTCTGACATCATTTGCTGTTTTTCAGTCATTTACCGGTTTCTTTAGGGAGCTAAATGATGATGAAATTGAAAATCACTACAAAATGAACTCTGAAAATGTGGGAACTTGGCATGGTATCATCATTTCGCCCGCATAGCATGTGCAAAAGAGTAGAGATGGTCACGGCGAAAACTGGACGCACCTCGTGTGCAAACTGGACAATCTCTTTCGGAGTATCGGGGTTTCGGACGAGAACTCATCTGTTACACGGGCACTTCAATGTTTTTTCATCTTATTTGAACTCCAGCCTATTTTTGCGTTCCGTATGCATCATTCAAAGTGACGTCGTCAATTTCCAACACGTTTTGACATCACTTGCTTTTTTCAGTCATTTATCGATTTGTTTAGGGAGCTAAATGACGATGAAATTGAAAATCACTACAAAATGAACTCTGAAAATGTTGGAACTTGGCATGGTATCATCATTTCGCCCTCATAGCTTGTGCAAAAGAGTAGAGAGGGTCACGACGAAAGCTGGACGCACCTCGTGTACAAACTGGACAATCTCATTCGGAGTATCAGCATTTTGGACGAGAACTCATCTGTTACACGGGCACTTCAATGTTTTTTAAACTTATTTGAACTCCGGCCTATTTTTTCGTTCAGTATGCATCATTCAAAGCGACGTCATCAATTT
>NW_025229202.1:0-538 GCF_018294505.1 Triticum aestivum | reverse complement strand
TGGCATGGTATCATCATTTCGCCCTCATAGAATGTGCAAAAGAGTAGAGAGGGTCACGACGAAAGCTGGACACACCTCGTGTACAAACTGGACAATCTCATTCGGAGTATCAGGGTTTTGGACGAGAACTCATCTGTTACACGGGCACATCAATGTTTTTTAAACTTATTTGAACTCCGGCCTATTTTTGCGTTCAGTATGCATCATTGAAAGCGACGTCGTCAATTTCCAACACGTTCTGACATCATTTACTGTTTTTCAGTCATTTACCGATTTGTTTAGGGAGCTAAATGACGGTGAAATTGAAAATCACTACAAAATGAACTCTGAAAATGTTGGAACTTGGCATGGTATCATCATTTCGCCCGCATAGCATGTGCAAAAGTGTAGAGAGGGCCACGGCGAAAACTGGACGCACCTCGTGTACAAACTGGACAATCTCTTTCGGAGTATCAGGGTTTCGGACGAGAACTCATCTGTTACACGGGCACTTCAATGTTTTTTAAACTTATTTGAACTCCGGCCTATTTTTTCGTTT
>NW_025229201.1:25342-26510 GCF_018294505.1 Triticum aestivum | reverse complement strand
TTGGGGTCCCGGAGTGGTTTCCATGATTAACGAACCCTGGGGTGCGTTTACGTGTCGCTCATCAACACTCGCAGTTTTGGCTGATTCTAGCCCGTTTGTTGAATTATTACTCACTCTTTTGGGGTCCCGAAGCGATTTCCATAGTTGTTGAATCCCAAGGTGCGCTTACGTGTCGGTCATCAACATTGGCAGTTTTTGCCGATTTTTGGCCCGTTTCATGGATTATTACTCACTGTTTTGGGGTCCCGGAGTGGTTACCATGATTAACGAACCCTGGGTGCATTTATGTCTCGGTCATCAACACTCGCAAATTGGCCGATTCTGGCCCGTTTCTTGGATTATTACTCACAGTTTTGGGGTCCCGAAGCAATTTCCATAGTTGTTAAACCCCAAGGTGCGGTTACGTGCCGGTCATCAACACTGGCTGTTTTAGCCGATTCTGGCCCGTTTCATGGACTATTACTCACTATTTTGGGGTCCAAGAGTGATTTCCACGATTAACGAATCCTGGGGTGCGTTTATGTGTCGGTCATCAACACACGCAGTTTGGCCGATTCTGGCCCGTTTCTTGGATTATTGCTCACTGTTTTGGGGTCCCGAAGCGATTTCCATAGTTGTTGAACCCCAAGGTGCGCTTACGTGTCGGTCATCAACACTGGCAGTTTTTGCCGATTTTAGCCCGTTTCATGGATTATTACACACTGTTTTGTGGTCCCGAAGCGATTTCCATAGTTGTTGAACCCCAAGGTTCCCTTATGTGTCAGTCACCAACACTGGCAGTTTGGGCCGATTCTGGCCCGTTTCTTCGATTATTACTCACTATTTTGGGGTCCCGAAGTGATTGCCATAGTTGTTGAACCCCAAGGTGTGCTTACGTGTCGGTCATCAACATTGGCAGTTATGGCCAATTCTGGCCCGTTTCATGGATTATTACTCACTGTTTTGTGGTCCCGGAGTGGTTTCCATGATTACCGAACCCTGGGGTGCGTTTACGTGTCGGTCATCAACACTCGCAGGTTGGCTGATTCTGGCCCGTTTCATGGATTATTACTCACTGTTTTGGGGTCCCGGAGTGGTTACCATGATTAACGAACCCTGGGTGCGTTTATGTCTCGGTCATCAACACTCGCAAATTGGCCGATTCTGGCCCGTTTCTTGGATTATTACT
>NW_025229201.1:21537-22272 GCF_018294505.1 Triticum aestivum | reverse complement strand
CGGTCATCAACATTGGCAGTTTTTGCCGATTTTTGGCCCGTTTCATGGATTATTACTCACTGTTTTGGGGTCCCGGAGTGGTTACCATGATTAACGAACCCCGGGTGCGTTTATGTCTCGGTCATCAACACTCGCAAATTGGCCGATTCTGGCCCGTTTCTTGGATTATTACTCACAGTTTTGGGGTCCCGAAGCAATTTCCATAGTTGTTAAACCCCAAGGTGCGGTTACGTGCCGGTCATCAACACTGGCTATTTTAGCCGATTCTGGCCCGTTTTATGGACTATTACTCACTATTTTGGGGTCCAAGAGTGATTTCCACGATTAACGAATCCTGGGGTGCGTTTATGTGTCAGTCATCAACACACGTAGTTTGGCCGATTCTGGCCCGTTTCTTGGATTATTGCTCACTGTTTTGGGGTCCCGAAGCGATTTCCATAGTTGTTGAACCCCAAGGTGCGCTTACGTGTCGGTCATCAACGCTGGCAGTTTTTGCCGATTTTGGCCCGTTTCATGGATTATTACACACTGTTTTGGGGTCCCCAAGTGATTTCCATAGTTGTTGAACCCCAAGGTTCCCTTATGTGTCAGTCATCAACACTGGCAGTTTGGGCCGATTCTGGCCCATTTCTTCGATTATTACTCACTATTTTGGGGTCCCGAAGTGATTGCCATAGTTGTTGAACCTCAAGGTGTGCTTACGTGTCGGTCATCAACATTGGCAGTTATGGCCGA
>NW_025229201.1:17508-18758 GCF_018294505.1 Triticum aestivum | reverse complement strand
CGTTTCATGGATTATTACACATTGTTTTGGGGTCCCGAAGCGATATCCATAGTTGTTGAACCCCAAGGTTCCCTTATGTGTCAGTCATCAACACTGGCAGTTTGGGCCGATTCTGGCCCGTTTCTTCGATTATTACTCACTATTTTGGGGTCCCGAAGTGATTGCCATAGTTGTTGAACCCCAAGGTGTGCTTACGTGTCGGTCATCAACATTGGCAGTTATGGCCGATTCTGGCCAGTTTCATGGATTATTACTCACTGTTTTGTGGTCCCGCAGTGGTTTCCATGATTACCGAACCCTGGGGTGCGTTTACGTGTCGGTCATCAACACTCGCAGGTTGGCTGATTCTGGCCCGTTTCATGGATTATTACTCACTGTTTTGGGGTCCCGGAGTGGTTTCCATGATTAACGAACCCTGGGGTGCGTTTCCGTGTCGCTCATCAACACTCGCAGTTTTGGCTGATTCTAGACCGTTTGTTGAATCATTACTCACTATTTTGGGGTCCCGAAGCGATTTCCATAGTTGTTGAATCCCAAGGTGCGCTTACGTGTCGGTCATCAACATTGGCAGTTTTTGCCGATTTTTGGCCCGTTTCATGTATTATTACTCACTGTTTTGGGGTCCCGGAGTGGTTTCCATGATTAACGAACCCTGGGTGCGTTTATGTCTCGGTCATCAACACTCGCAAATTGGCCGATTCTGGCCCGTTTCTTGGATTATTACTCACAGTTTTGGGGTCCCGAAGCAATTTCCATAGTTGTTAAACCCCAAGGTGCGGTTACGTGCCGGTCATCAACACTGGCTGTTTTAGCCGATTCTGGCCCGTTTCATGGACTATTACTCACTATTTTGCGGTCCAAGAGTGATTTCCACGATTAACGAATCCTGGGGTGCGTTTATGTGTCGGTCATCAACACACGCAGTTTGGCCGATTCTGGCCCGTTTCTTGGATTATTGCTCACTGTTTTGGGGTCCCGAAGCGATTTCCATAGTTGTTGAACCCCAAGGTGCGCTTACGTGTCGGTCATCAACACTGGCAGTTTTTGCCGATTTTGGCCCGTTTCATGGATTATTACACATTGTTTTGGGGTCCCGAAGCGATATCCATAGTTGTTGAACCCCAAGGTTCCCTTATGTGTCAGTCATCAACACTGGCAGTTTGGGCCGATTCTGGCCCGTTTCTTCGATTATTACTCACTATTTTGGGGTCCCGAAGTGATTGCCATAGTTGTTGAACCCCAAGGTGTGC
>NW_025229201.1:16880-17498 GCF_018294505.1 Triticum aestivum | reverse complement strand
GTCATCAACACTGGCTGTTTTAGCCGATTCTGGCTCGTTTCATGGACTATTACTCACTATTTTGGGGTCCAAGACTGATTTCCACGATTAACGAATCCTGGGGTGCGTTTATGTGTCGGTCATCAACACACGCAGTTTGGCCGATTCTGGCCCGTTTCTTGGATTATTGCTCACTGTTTTGGTGTCCCGAAGCGATTTCCATAGTTGTTGAACCCCAAGGTGCGCTTACGTGTCGGTCATCAACACTGGCAGTTTTTGCTGATTTTGGCCCGTTTCATGGATTATTACACACTGTTTTGGGGTCCCGAAGCGATTTCCATAGTTGTTGAACCCCAAGGTTCCCTTATGTGTCAGTCATCAACACTGGCAGTTTGGGCCGATTCTGGCCCGTTTCTTCGATTATTACTCACTATTTTGGGGTCCCGAAGTGATTGCCATAGCTGTTGAACCCCAAGGTGTGCTTACGTGTCGGTCATCAACATTGGCAGTTATGGCCGATTCTGGCCCGTTTCATGGATTATTACTCACTGTTTTGTGGTCCCGGAGTGGTTTCCATGATTACCGAACCCTAGGGTGCGTTTACGTGTCAGTCATCAACACTCGCAGGTTGGCTGATTC
>NW_025229201.1:13742-15269 GCF_018294505.1 Triticum aestivum | reverse complement strand
GGTCATCAACACACGCAGTTTGGCCGATTCTGGCCCGTTTCTTGGATTATTGCTCACTGTTTTGGGGTCCCGAAGCGATTTCCATAGTTGTTGAACCCCAAGGTGCGCTTACGTGTCGGTCATCAACACTGGCAGTTTTTGCCGATTTTGGCCCGTTTCATGGATTATTACACACTGTTTTGGGGTCCCGAAGCGATTTCCATAGTTGTTGAACCCCAAGGTTCCCTTATGTGTCAGTCATCAACACTTGCAGTTTGGGCCGATTCTGGCCCGTTTCTTCGATTATTACTCACTATTTTGGGGTCCCGAAGTGATTGCCATAGTTGTTGAACCCCAAGGTGTGCTTACGTGTCGGTCATCAACATTGGCAGTTATGGCCGATTCTGGCCCGTTTCATGGATTATTACTCACTGTTTTGTGGTCCCGGAGTGGTTTCCATGATTACCGAACCCTGGGGTGCATTTACGTGTCGGTCATCAACACTCGCAGGTTGGCTGATTCTGGCCCGTTTCATGGATTATTACTCACTGTTTTGGGGTCCCGGAGTGGTTTCCATGATTAACGAACCCTGGGGTGCGTTTACGTGTTGCTCATCAACACTCGCAGTTTTGGCTGATTCTAGACCGTTTGTTGAATTATTACTCACTATTTTGGGGTCCCGAAGCGATTTCCATAGTTGTTGAATCCCAAGGTGCGCTTACGTGTCGGTCATCAACATTGGCAGTTTTTGCCGATTTTTGGCCCGTTTCATGTATTATTGCTCACTGTTTTGGGGTCCCGGAGTGGTTTCCATGATTAACGAACCCTGGGTGCGTTTATGTCTCGGTCATCAACTCTCGCAAATTGGCCGATTCGGGCCGTTTCTTGGATTATTACTCACTGTTTTGGGGTCCCGAAGCGATTTCCATAGTTGTTGACCCCCAAGGTACGCTTACGTGTCGGTCATCAACATTGGCAGTTTTTGCCGATTTTTGGCCCGTTTCATGGATTATTACTCACTGTTTTGGGGTCCCGGAGTGGTTTCCATGATTACTGAACCATGAGGTGCGTTTACATGTCGGTCATCAACACTCGCAGGTTGGCTGATTCTGGCCCGTTTCATGGATTATTACTCACTATTTTGGGGTCCCCGAGTGGTTTCCATGATTAACGAACCCTGGGGTGCGTTTACGTGTCGCTCATCAACACTCGTAGTTTTGGCTGATTCTAGCCTGTTTGTTGAATTATTACTCACTATTTTGGGGTCCTGAAGCGATTTCCATAGTTGTTGAATCCCAACGTGCGCTTACGTGTCGGTCATCAACATTGGCAGTTTTTGCCGATTTTTGGCCCGTTTCATGGATTATTACTCACTGTTTTGGGGTCCCGGAGTGGTTTCCATGATTAACGAACCCTGGGTGCGTTTATGTCTCGGTCATCAACTCTCGCAAATTGGCCGATTCTGGCCGTTTCTTGGATTATTACTCACTGTTTTGGGGTCCCGAAGCGATTTCCATAGTTGTTGACCCCCAAGGTACACTTACGTGT
>NW_025229201.1:12287-12578 GCF_018294505.1 Triticum aestivum | reverse complement strand
GTTTCTTGGATTATTACTCACTGTTTTGGGGTCCCGAAGCGATTTCCATAGTTGTTGACCCCCAAGGTACGCTTACGTGTCGGTCATCAACATTGGCAGTTTTTGCCGATTTTTGGCCCGTTTCATGGATTATTACTCACTGTTTTGGGGTCCCGGAGTGGTTACCATGATTAACGAACCCTGGGTGCGTTTATGTCTCGGTCATCAACACTCGCAAATTGGCCGATTCTGGCCCGTTTCTTGGATTATTACTCACAGTTTTGGGGTCCCGAAGCAATTTCCATAGTTGTT
>NW_025229201.1:9720-10394 GCF_018294505.1 Triticum aestivum | reverse complement strand
GTTTTGGGGTCCAAGAGTGATTTCCATGATTAACGAATCCTGGGGTGCGTTTATGTGTCCGTCATCAACACACGCAGTTTGGCCGATTCTGGCCCGTTTCTTGGATTATTGCTCACTATTTTGGGGTCCCGAAGCGATTTCCATAGTTTTTAAACCCCAAGGTGCGCTTACGTGTCGGTCATCAACACTGGCAGTTTTTGCCCATTTTGGCCCGTTTCATGGATTATTACACACTGTTTTGGGGTCCCGAAGCGATTTCCATAGTTGTTGAACCCCAAGGTTCCCTTACGTGTCAGTCATCAACACTGGCATTTTGGGCCGATTCTGGCCCGTTTCTTCGATTATTACTCACTATTTTGGGGTCCCGAAGTGATTCCCATAGTTGTTGAACCCCAAGGTGCGCTTACGTGTCGGTGATCAACATTGGCAGTTATGGCCGATTCTGTCCCGTTTCATGGATTATTACTCACTGTTTTGGCGTCCCGGAGTGGTTTCCATGATTACCGAACCCTGGGGTGCGTTTACGTGTCGGTCATCAACACTCGCAGGTTGGCTGATTCTGGCCCGTTTCATGGATTGTTACTCACTGTTTTGGGGTCCCGGAGTGGTTACCATGATTAACGAACCCTGGGTGCGTTTATGTCTCGGTCATCAACACTCGCAAATTGGCCGAT
>NW_025229201.1:0-792 GCF_018294505.1 Triticum aestivum | reverse complement strand
GATTCTGGCCCGTTTCATGGACTATTACTCACTATTTTGGGGTCCAAGAGTGATTTCCATGATTAACGAATCCTGGGGTGCATTTATGTGTCGGTCATCAACACACGCAGTTTGGCCGATTCTGGCCCGTTTCTTGGATTATTGCTCACTCTTTTGGGGTCCCGAAGCGATTTCCATAGTTGTTGAACCCCAAGGTGCGCTTACGTGTCGGTCATCAACGCTGGCAGTTTTTGCCGATTTTGGCCCGTTTCATGGATTATTACACACTGTTTTGGGGTCCCGAAGCGATTTCCATAGTTGTTGAACCACAAGGTTCCCTTATGTGTCAGTCATCAACACTGGCAGTTTGGGCCGATTCTGGCCCGTTTCTTCGATTATTACTCACTATTTTGGGGTCCCGAAGTGATTGCCATAGTTGTTGAACCCCAAGGTGTGCTTACGTGTCGGTCATCAACATTGGCAGTTATGGCCGATTCTGGCCCGTTTCATGGATTATTACTCACTATTTTGTGGTCCCGGAGTGGTTTCCATGATTACCGAACCCTGGGGTGCGTTTACGTGTCGGTCATCAACACTCGCAGGTTGGCTGATTCTGGCCCGTTTCATGGATTATTACTCACTGTTTTGGGGTCCCGGAGTGGTTTCCATGATTAACGAACCCTGGGGTGCGTTTACGTGTCGCTCATCAACACTCGCAGTTTTGGCTGATTCTAGACCATTTGTTGAATTATTACTCACTATTTTGGGGTCCCGAAGCGATTTCCATAGTTGTTGAATCCCAAGGTGCGCTTA
>NW_025229200.1:23318-26516 GCF_018294505.1 Triticum aestivum | reverse complement strand
AGAAGAAGAAGAAGAAGAAGAAGAAGAAGAAGAAGAAGAAGAAGAAGAAGAAGAAGAAGAAGAAGAAGAAGAAGAAGAAGAAGAAGAAGAAGAAGAAGAAGAAGAAGAAGAAGAAGAAGAAGAAGAAGAAGAAGAAGAAGAAGAAGAAGAAGAAGAAGAAGAAGAAGAAGAAGAAGAAGAAGAAGAAGAAGAAGAAGAAGAAGAAGAAGAAGAAGAAGAAGAAGAAGAATGAGAAGAAGAAGAATAAGAAGAATAAGAAGAATAAGAATAAGAATAAGAAGAAGAATAAGAATAATTGTGACGCCCCCGATTTAATCGTACACTAATCATGCACGCAAATGTGTACGATCAAGATCAGGGACTCACGGGAAGATATCACAACACAACTCTACAAATAAAAATAAGTCATACAAGCATCATAATACAAGCCAGGGGCCTCGAGGGCTCGAATACAAGTGCTCAATCATAGACGAGTCAGCGGAAGCAACAATATCTGAGTATAGACATAAGTTAAACAAGTTTGCCTTAAGAAGGCTAGCACAAACTGGGATACCGATCGAAAGAGGCGCAGGCCTCCTGCCTGGGATCCTCCTAACTACTCCTGGACGTCGTCAGCGGGCTGCACGTAGTAGTAGGCACCTCCAGTGTAGTAAGGGTCGTCGTCGACGGTGGCGTCTGGCTCCTGGACTCCAGCATCTGGTTGCGACAACCAGAAAGAAAGGAAAGGGGGAAAAAGGGGGAGAAAGCAACCGTGAGTACTCATCCAAAGTACTCGCAAGCAAGGAACTACACTACATATGCATGGGTATATGTGTAAGGAGGCCATATCAGTGGACTGAACTGCAGAATGCCAGAATAAGAGGGGGATAGCTAAACCTATCGAAGACTACGCTTCTGGCAGCCTCCGTCTTGCAGTATGTAGAAGAGAGTAGATTGAAGTCCTCCAAGTAGCATCTCCAAGTAGCATCTCCAAGTAGCATCTCCAGTAGCATCGCATAGCATAATCCTACCCGGCGATCCTCTCCTCGTCGCCCTGCGGAAAAGCAATCACCGGGTTGTCTGTGGAACTTTGAAGGGTGTGTTTTATTAAGTATCCGGTTCTAGTTGTCATAAGGTCAAGGTACAACTCCAAGTCGTCCTGTTACCGAAGATCACGGCTATTCGAATAGATTAACTTCCCTGCAGGGGTGCACCACATAACCCAACACGCTCGATCCCATTTGGCCGGACACACTTTCCTGGGTCATGCCCGGCCGCGGAAGATCAACACGTCGCAGCCCCACCTAGGCACAACAGAGAGGCCAGCACGCCGGTCTAAACCTAAGCGCGCAGGGGTCTGGGCCCATCACCCTGCGCACACCTGCACGTTGCGAGGGCGGCCGGAAGCAGACCTAGCCTAGTAGGCGTTCCAGTCCAATCCGGCGCGCGCCTCTCCGTCGCTGACGTCTGAAGTGCTTCGGCTGATACCACGACGTCGGGATACCCATAACTACTCCCACATAGATGGTTAGTGCGTATAGGCTCGTAGCCGACTCAGATCAAATACCAAGATCTCGTTAAACGTGTTAAGTATCCGCGAACTCCGAACAGGGCCAGGCCCACCTGTCTCCTAGGTGGTCTCAACCTGCCCTGTCGCTCCGCCACAAAGTAACAGTCGAGGGCCGTCGGGAACCCAGGCCCACCTCTACCGGGATGGAGCCACCTGTCCTTTCAGCCCCCTTATCCGAATCACTTGCGGGTACTCAACGAGCTGACCCGACTTTAGTCACCATCTGTATAGTATGTATGTATGTATAGTATATACCCGTGATCACCTCCCGAGTGATCACGGCCCGATAGTATAGCAAGGCAGACTGACAAGAATGTAGGGCCAATGATGATAAACTAGCATCCTATACTAAGTATTTAGGATTGCAGGTAAGGTATCAACAAATGTAGCGACAATGTCAGGCTATGCATCAGAATAGGATTAACGAAAGCAGTAACATGCTACACTACTCTAATGCAAGCAGTATAGAGGAGAATAGGCGATATCTGGTGATCAAGGGGGGGGCTTGCCTGGTTGCTCTGGCAAGAGAGAGAGGGGTCGTCGGTGATGTAGTCAACCACAGGGGCATCAGCATCGTCACGGGGTCTACCGGAGAGAAGAGGGGGGAGAAACAGTAAATACATAGCAAGCAAGTGCATAACAGGACAACAAGTAGAGTAGACGTGTTCTAACGCGGTATGAGGTGATACCGGTGAAGGGGGGAAACATCCGGGAAAATATCCCCGGTGTTTCGTGTTTTCGGGCAGAGGAGCCGGAGGGGGAAATTTGCGAGTTCGATAGGTTAGGGGTGTGTGGCGGACGAACGGACTGCGTATCCGGATTCGTCTCGTCGTTCTGAGCAACCTTCATGTACAAAGTATTTTCATCCGAGTTACGGATTATTTAATATTAATTTTCGAAGTTTCTAATTCATTTTTAGAACTAACAGAATTAATTTAATTTAAAAAAATGCCATTATGATGTCAGCATGAGGTCAGCGTGATGTCATCAGTCAACCAGTTAGTTGACTTAGTCAAACTGAGAGGCAGGTCCCACATGTCATTAGCTGAAAACTAATTATCTGTTAACTTTTAATTAGCAGGTTTAATTAGAGTTAATTAGTTAACTAAATAGGGTTAGTTAAGTTAATTGATTATTTTAATTAATTAATTAACTAATATTTTTATTATAATTCCTTTTAATTCTCTTTTTAACAATACAGGGGCGTGGGCCCCATCTGTCAAGGGCCCGAAGGTCACAGTGGGCACTGGACTATCGGGCGGTGGGTGTGGGCGCCCAGCGTGGCCAAACCCGCCCAGGTGCGGGGGCTGGGGAAGGCCATGGCCGGAGCAGCAGGGGCCGTCGAGAGACGGCGGCGGCCGGAGCCAGGGCTGCGTGGCGGCGCCAGCTGTAGTAGCAGTTCCGGAGGAGCGGCGACAATGGGTGCAGGGCGACGGGCGTGACTAGCTGCGCTCGGAGGCGGTAGCAGTAGGAGGCGGCAATGGTAGCGAGCAGGGACGGGGCTCAGGCGCGGCGCGGGCGCAACCACACATGGTGGCGGGCAAACACGGCGAGGCCGCGCACGGGCACGGGGCGACGCGTCCAGGGCGGAGCAGGGTCGGAGCGTGGACGGCGACCTACGGTGGGAGGCGGAGGGGGATTGGGCAAGG
>NW_025229200.1:22737-23102 GCF_018294505.1 Triticum aestivum | reverse complement strand
GGGGGGGGCGTGGAGGCGTCGGAGCAGCAAGTCGACGCGGTCGTCATGTTGTTGGCCGACGCTGAGGAGCGACGACGATTCGATGATGGGGGGCACCGTGGCCTTGCGCTGGTGGGGTGGATGACGACCACGGGGCGCGGTGAGGCCCGAAGGCACCGGTGGTGGAGAGGTAGGGCGGGACGATGGCGTCGGCGAGCGGGGGCTCCAGGGAGGAGGCACCGTCATCGGGGGCGCGGGGTGGGGGCGCCGAGCGCTGGGCGCCAGTCGGGAGGAGGTGAGGATGGGGCGGCGCTGGTGTGGCGGTGGAGCGCCGGTGTGAGGCGGGGCGGTTCGGCAATGGTGTCGGGGGCGAGCGTAGCTGGGAG
>NW_025229200.1:14224-22409 GCF_018294505.1 Triticum aestivum | reverse complement strand
CGTGGGGCTCTCCTGGCGGCGCTGGAGGGAGAGGGTGGGGATCGAGCGATGTGGGAAGGGGGGCGGGGGAGTAGAGAGTGGGATCGGGCTAGGGTTTCACTCGGGTTGGTTATAGGCCAGGGGGTGGGCCGGCCTGGGGTTTGGCCTGGCTAGCAGCTGGGCCAAGAGGCCCAGTCGGGGGTTTGTTTTATTCCTTTCCTTTTTTTTACCTTTTCATATTTTTCTTTTTTGTTTTATTTTAGTTACACATTAATTTTAATTTTAGACAAATATATGTATAGCCCCTAAAATAATGTTTCAGAACAATCCACTACTATAAAAAGTTTTACCCTGATAAAAATAGTCTAGTATTTTATAAAATACCAAAGTCATTTAAATAGTTGTTTAGCTACTGTTTAAATCATTTTAGTGCTTTAAATCTTTTTACTAAAATGTGGTTCCTCCACCATTTGGACTTAGGATTTATTTGTCAACTTTAAAACATTTAATTTTTGACATTTGAAAACTTTTATTGTTTACTTGATTTTGAATTTGAATGGGATTTGATGCATCGCGAGGTTAACAACAGTATTCGTGGTGACGTGGCATCATTAGCATGGAATTATTGTAGCCTAATTATCCGGGCGTCACAATTCTCCTCCACTACAAGAAATCTCGTCCCGAGATTTAAGGGGGAAGTAAGGGGGAAAGTTCTGGTTACGAAATTCTAACGAGTCTTCTCAGTCTTGGCTGCCCTTTCGAAGAGGTTGATCCCTTTCGTTGATGTCTTCATTTCTCTGCTTCAAGGCACCATGATCAAGTCGTCATCCTTTCTTCGGGATCTCCATCGTCCTACGAACGCGACCAAGGGGAAAAACTCCGGAAGAATGCATCTCCACAAAGCTGGGCATCTGACGGTGAACTCAATGGGAAATACACAAGGTACCCCGCGAGTTGTATTACAGTGAATTCGTTCAGTGCAATATACGATGGTACCAAAGTTTCAAACGGGTAGGCAATCGTTCATTGCCTGAAACAGAGTGTGAATGGGGTTCAGAGCAACGGGAATAAGTATTGTGTCCGATACCAGAATTGATCACTAGGAAGGTGGCTCGCAAATTACATACGAAGTCAAGCTATAGGAATAACTTTGGCAACAGGGTGTATAGGAGAGTCAGGTTTCGATCCTGTGAAACGGTGGGTTATGGGCCCACCATGTGGTTTTTTTTAATAGGAGCAGTGACATCTTGCACGGTCATGATAGCAAGGCATGTCAGAGGGTAGCCTGTCGATTAAGTCGGCAACAACGTCGATACCAAGGGCGAGGGACGAAGAGAACCATTTTCCTGCTCGTTGAAACGAGGCGGACCAATAGGCAAGGTTCCCGTCCATCGGTGGTTACCGGAATGTCATCAATAATAGTAACAAGGTCTTACTGACCGAGTTGTACATCGAGGTGTTTGCACAAGCAGTGGATTATTACTGCTTATATCATATAGATCATAGAAAAGGTTTAATCAAACCAATGGAAGGAAAATTTGATCATCAGATTAAACAGAACAATGGAAAGGAAAATATGTTTAAACACATATTTCGAGGGTATATCCTTCCCAAGGACAAGCAGAGCAAGATATCCATGACGGGATATAAAGTAGAAAACCATTTAGGTAAGGGGGGAGGAATCTCATGATATTACTCATACAACGGTGTTAGGATAATTGATAATTAAAATATAGCATCATGCTTCAAACGTGCCTGTTGAAAATCGGAGTACCATTGACATGTTTCGAGATAGCAGTGACATGGTCTTCAGGTGCAGATCAGACTTTGGAAACACAAAGGATCCATCAGGAATAACTTGTAGAATAAGTCTTACAATTTCCCCATGGATGAACGGATAACCTTGCTGAAAAGGAATCTACAATGATAGGTCCTCCAGCCAGGGGGGGTGCTAGGCATGACATCATGTTACCGGGTCATCAAAGGACAAACAACATAACTCGTGGAAAGTTGTCCCAACCATCATATCTGACCGAGATTCAGATCCTATTGGTGTCATGATGCCTCAGACTCAGGATGCCCGAGAAGAAAAGACGTAACACAAATCATTGAAATGGCATTGCAAGACTCTCGGGAAATGAACTATGGGAGCGGGTTCCTGAAACAATAGTTCATCATTAAACCAAGGAGAGGTGAGGAGGTGGCTGATTGACTCAGCGACAATTCATTGAGATTTTCAAAAGATGGATTTACACAATAATGTGAACAAGAAGATGACATTTGTCAGATCAAATGGTATAATGATGTATGCTCGAGGAAAACATACACAATTAAACATTGGTTGAAAGGTGCACCCGAAATATGGGTTGGGTTGCACGACCAATGTCAGAATGGTGATTCAATAGTCAATAGCCTAAGAATGAACTTTCGATCATTAACTTAAAAAAAATTAGGGTTGCTAGAAGGAAAGAATCCAAACAACACCGTTCACTTGTTGGAATTAACACGGGGACCAAGAAATGAACAAAGATGGCAAGAAGCATTTTGATATCAAGAATTCTTAAGAGGTGGTGAAATTCCCACCACATTCTTGACAAAAAGAGATGGTAATACTTCCGAGGTAAGGAAGATCAAATGCTGGGTAGCAAGGAACTCAAGGTATAACACCAAGCATGAACAAGCTTGTGTTGGTGGGAAGGCCATAAAGTGGTCGATGATAATACAATTCATCAAGGGCAAGGATGGTATTTCTCATCATGAATTCAATTGATATCATGGATGAGCTCAGAATGTTGATGATCACGACACCTTTGTCGCGAGAGTTCATGAAGATGTAATCGATCGGCGACGACATCAAGTCAAAGTAATGATGAAGTGAAAGGTTATTGGAACCAAGGGTACGACACAAACTCGAAACCAAGCTTGTTGTTCAAGGCGAAATGATATGACGATGAGGATCGACGTAAGGTTAGTTCATCATCGAAAATTGGTGCTCCGAGAATAAGGACCAGGTAGCACAGTTAGAATCGTCACGACAATGATATAGCCAAACAGGCTAGGAATGGCGTGATCGGGTACAAACTCATACTTATAGAAGCTTACTGAAGAGTTGTTGAACCGTAGAGCGGACTCGGTTCAGTTATCGGGGTCTTTGAGTGTTCAATAACTCAGAGCCCGCGAAAAATTGGAATCAGTGGGAAGGTAGCACTTGATGAAGAACTCATAAAAGTTATGCAGTTCCATGATAATCTCGAGATACCAGGGGGGTAATACTCGACACAAGATCAAAGTAAAGGTTGGACTGGTGTATTGATCCATAGGAGACAATTGTTTTAACTTGTCCGAGAAGTGAGATCAAAGAAGAACAATCATGGTCGGAACCACGGTTGCAAGGGATCAATTCGCAGATACCATATGTTAGTTATCAAGGAAATAGTTATTGTTACAAGAAGCTTCCATGATAGGATATACATCGTGTCCATGGGCATGAACACAAAGTTCAAGGTCGACTCCCACTTCTCCAATGCATACCCTTTCATTCACTTCTCGCTTTCGATGAAGTTATAGCGTTGAAATTTTATCTGGCAAAATACCAGAAGAGTATGACTCGTGAAAACTTTCGAGTTCACACATATTAAGGAAGGCATAGGTTCAACCCATCGGTGCATCTTAGAATCCTATACCAGAATCTTTTAGAAGTAATTAACTCAAGCTTGAAGGCAGAGCATGGTTGAGAAAGCAGACGATACAATTTACCAAAGGCATTATGTATCCGAGAAAAAGGCTCACAAGTTTATTGAATATGAAGGGCATTATCAGATAAAATCCAACAAAGGATCTGGTGGTCCACAAGGGATCTGACGTGAGCATCGGTACTCAACTAGAGGAAGCAGATTATAGAAACAACTGACTAACTCAATTGTCAAATGCAAAGGAATTATGATTTCCAAATCAAGGGATCAGAAGCAATGCTCTGATTAGGGGTGGATAAGTTGAATAGCCGTAGGGTACAATCAAAGACAAATGGATTGGTTGAGAACCAATTCCAGTAAAAAGAATGGCAGCTCAGCCGGAAAAGTAATTTATAAGGATCAATGATGATTGCGTGTATTCGCAAACATATTGAGTCAACAGACTCAAAATGGTAATGACAAGGAATGTCAATATGACTACGAGACTTATGGGATTATCCATAATGCAAGCAAGCAAGAATTTCAAGAGCCAAAGGCCCCAAGGGATTTTCGGAAGATCGAATATTATTTCGAAGACTTTTGTGAAACACATGAACAACTGGGGGATGAGCGGATACTCGACAAGTGCGAGAATTATCCATAGGGGTATTCAAGTGACAAAGAACAGCAAGGCAGTAAGCTCAAGGGATTATTGAAACAACGACGAGTTTTTCAGGGTATCTTGTAATAACAAGACCACTGGGGATGAATGTAAGAATAACAAATGCAAGTAGTTATCCATAAGGGTTTGCGGTGGAAGGTGAATTGCAAACGCGATGAACACAAGTTCTCGGGTTAACAGTGGAGAGTATCTTCAGGGTCTTCTGGTGCAGCAGACGATCATTAGTAATAAGGGGCTCTCCGGGTGAAAGTGATAACGAGATCCTAATGTTAGACTTAGTAAACTTCATTTAACCCGAATAGAGGAGAGATCAGAGTCCCAGAGTATAGACGAGGAGTAAAAGATCCTAATACCTCCCGATGGCGACGTGGGCCCATGGGCCACACAGCCATGTTAGTAAAAGTTTTTCAACGACTAGACTCGACTTCGGCCAAGGAGTTGGAAAGGGGGATTCCTACAGGCAGTCGGCTCTGATACCAACTTGTGACGCCCCCGATTTAATCGTACACTAATCATGCACGCAAATGTGTACGATCAAGATCAGGGACTCACGGGAAGATATCACAACACAACTCTACAAATAAAAATAAGTCATACAAGCATCATAATACAAGCCAGGGGCCTCGAGGGCTCGAATACAAGTGCTCAATCATAGACGAGTCAGCGGAAGCAACAATATCTGAGTACAGACATAAGTTAAACAAGTTTGCCTTAAGAAGGCTAGCACAAACTGGGATACCGATCGAAAGAGGCGCAGGCCTCCTGCCTGGGATCCTCCTAACTACTCCTGGACGTCGTCAGCGGGCTGCACGTAGTAGTAGGCACCTCCGATGTAGTAAGGGTCGTCGTCGACGGTGGCGTCTGGCTCCTGGACTCCAGCATCTGGTTGTGACAACCAGAAAGAAAGGAAAGGGGGAAAAAGGGGGGAGAAAGCAACCGTGAGTACTCATCCAAAGTACTCGCAAGCAAGGAACTACACTACATATGCATGGGTATATGTGTAAGGAGGCCATATCAGTGGACTGAACTGCAGAATGCCAGAATAAGAGGGGGATAGCTAAACCTATCGAAGACTACGCTTCTGGCAGCCTCCGTCTTGCAGTATGTAGAAGAGAGTAGATTGAAGTCCTCCAAGTAGCATCTCCAAGTAGCGTCTCCAAGTAGCATCTCCAGTAGCATCGCATAGCATAATCCTACCCGGCGATCCTCTCCTCGTCGCCCTGCGGAAAAGCGATCACCGGGTTGTCTGTGGAACTTTGAAGGGTGTGTTTTATTAAGTATCCGGTTCTAGTTGTCATAAGGTCAAGGTACAACTCCAAGTCGTCCTGTTACCGAAGATCACGGCTATTCGAATAGATTAACTTCCCTGCAGGGGTGCACCACATAACCCAACACGCTCGATCCCATTTGGTCGGACACACTTTCCTGGGTCATGCCCGGCCGCGGAAGATCAACACGTCGCAGCCCCACCTAGGCACAACAGAGAGGCCAGCACGCCGGTCTAAACCTAAGCGCACAGGGGTCTGGGCCCATCGCCCTGAGCACACCTGCACGTTGCGAGGGCGGCCGGAAGCAGACCTAGCCTAGTAGGCGTTCCAGTCCAATCCGGCGCGCGCCGCTCCGTCGCTGACGTCTGAAGTGCTTCGGCTGATACCACGACGTCGGGATACCCATAACTACTCCCACGTAGATGGTTAGTGCGTATAGGCTCGTAGCCGACTCAGATCAAATACCAAGATCTCGTTAAACGTGTTAAGTATCCGCGAACGCCGAACAGGGCCAGGCCCACCTGTCTCCTAGGTGGTCTCAACCTGCCCTGTCGCTCCGCCACAATGTAACAGTCGAGGGCCGTCGGGAACCCAGGCCCACCTCTACCGGGATGGAGCCACCTGTCCTTTCAGCCCCCTTATCCGAATCACTTGCGGGTACTCAACGAGCTGACCCGACTTTAGTCACCATCTGTATAGTATGTATGTATGTATAGTATATACCCGTGATCACCTCCCGAGTGATCACGGCCCGATAGTATAGCAAGGCAGACTGACAAGAATGTAGGGCCAATGATGATAAACTAGCATCCTATACTAAGTATTTAGGATTGCAGGTAAGGTATCAACAAATGTAGCGACAATGTCAGGCTATGCATCAGAATAGGATTAACGAAAGCAGTAACATGCTACACTACTCTAATGCAAGCAGTATAGAGGAGAATAGGCGATATCTGGTGATCAAGGGGGGGGCTTGCCTGGTTGCTCTGGCAAGAGAGAGAGGGGTCGTCGGTGATGTAGTCAACCACAGGGGCATCAGCATCGTCACGGGGTCTACCGGAGAGAAGAGGGGGGAGAAACAGTAAATACATAGCAAGCAAGTGCATAACAGGACAACAAGCAGAGTAGACGTGTTCTAACGCGGTATGAGGTGATACCGGTGAAGGGGGGAAACATCCGGGAAAATATCCCCGGTGTTTCGTGTTTTCGGGCAGAGGAGCCGGAGGGGGAAAGTTGCGAGTTCGATAGGTTAGGGGTGTGTGGCGGACGAACGGACTGCGTATCCGGATTCGTCTCGTCGTTCTGAGCAACCTTCATGTACAAAGTATTTTCATCCGAGTTACGGATTATTTAATATTAATTTTCAAAGTGTCTAATTCATTTTTAGAACTAACAGAATTAATGTAATTTGAAAAAATGCCATTATGATGTCAGCATGAGGTCAGCGTGATGTCATCAGTCAACCAGTTAGTTGACTTAGTCAAACTGACAGGCAGGTCCCACATGTCATTAGCTGAAAACTAATTATCTGTTAACTTTTAATTAGCAGGTTTAATTAGAGTTAATTAGTTAACTAAATAGGGTTAGTTAAGTTAATTGATTATTTTAATTAATTAATTAACTAATATTTTTATTATAATTCCTTTTAATTCTTTTTTTAACAATACAGGGGCGTGGGCCCCATCTGTCAAGGGCCCGAAGGTCACAGTGGGCACTGGACTATCGGGCGGTGGGTGTGGGCGCCCAGCGTGGCCAAACCCGCCCGGGTGCGGGGGCTGGGGAAGGCCGTGGCTGGAGCAGCAGGGGCCGTCGAGAGACAGCGGCGGCCGGAGCCGGGGCTGCGTGGCGGCGCCAGCTGTAGTAGCAGTTCCGGAGGAGCGGCGACAATGGGTGCAGGGCGACGGGTGTGACGCCCCCGATTCAATCGTACACTAATCATGCACACAAATGTGTACGATCAAGATCAGGGACTCACGGGAAGATATCACAACACAACTCTACAAATAAAATAAGTCATACAAGCATCATAATACAAGCCAGGGGCCTCGAGGGCTCGAATACAAGTGCTCGATCATAGACGAGTCAGCGGAAGCAATAATATCTGAGTACAGACATAAGTTAAACAGGGTGCCATAAGATGGCTAGCACAAACTGGGATACAGATCGAAAGAGGCGCAGGCCTCCTGCCTGGGATCCTCCTAGGTCACTCCTGGTCGTCATCAGCGGGCAGCACGTAGTAGTAGGCACCTCCGGTGTAGTAGGGGTCGTCGTCGACGGTGGCGTCTGGCTCCTGGACTCCAGCATCTGGTTGCGACAACCAGGAAGAGAGGAAGGGGAAAAGGGGGGAGAAAGCAACCGTGAGTACTCATCCAAAGTACTCGCAAGCAAGGAACTACACTACATATGCATGGGTATATGTGTAAGGAGGCCATATCAGTGGACTGAACTGCAGAATGCCAGAATAAGAGGGGGATAGCTAGTCTTATCGAAGACTACGCTTCTGGTCACCTTCGTCTTGCAACAGGCAGAAGAGGGTAGGTCGAAGTCCTCCAAGTAGCATCTCCAAGTAACATCTCATAGCATAA
>NW_025229200.1:11531-13250 GCF_018294505.1 Triticum aestivum | reverse complement strand
ACTTGGAAGGGTGTGTTTTATTAAGTATCCGGTTCTAGTTGTCATAAGGTCAAGGTACAACTCCAAGTCGTCCTGTTACCGAAGATCACGGCTATTCGAATAGATTAAACTTCCCTGCAGGGGTGCACCACATAGCCCAACACGCTCGATCCCATTTGGCCGGACACACTTTCCGGGGTCATGCCCGGCCGCGGAAGATCAACACGTCGCAGCCCCACCTAGGCAAAACAGAGAGGCCAGCACGCCGGTCTAAACCTAAGCGCGCAGGGGTCTGGGCCCATCGCCCTGAGCACACCTGCACGTTGCGTGGGCGGCCGAAAGCAGACCTAGCCTAGTGGCGTTCCAGTCCAATTCGGCGCGCGCCGCTCCGTCGCTGACGTCTGAAGTGCTTCGGCTGATACCATGACGTCGGGATACCCATAACTACTCCCACGTAGATGGTTAGTGCGTATAGGCTCGTAGCCAGACTCATATCAAATACCAAGATCTCGTTAAGCGTGTTAAGTGTCCGCGAACGCCGAACAGGGCCAGGCCCACCTCTCTCCTAGGCGGTCTCAACCTGCCCTGCCGCTCCGCCACAAAGATCCACACAGAGGGCCGTCGGGACAAAGGTCCTTTCAGCCCCCAATCCGTGAATCACTCGCGGGTACTCTTCGAGCTGACCCGACTTTAGTCGCCATCTGTGTAGTATGTAGTATGTATAGTATATACCCGTGATCACCTCCCAGGTGATCACGGCCCGATAGTATAGCAAGGCAGACTGACAAGAATGTAGGGCCAATGATGATAAACTAGCATCATATACTAAGCATTTAGGATTGCAGGTAAGGTATCAACAGGTGTAGCATCAATGTCAGGCTATGCATCAGAATAGGTATAACAGAAAGCAGTAACATGCTACACTACTCTAATGCAAGCAGTATAGAGTAGAATAGGCGATATCTGGTGATCAAGGGGGGGGCTTGCCTGGTTGCTCTGGCAAGAGAGAGGGGTCGTCAACTCCGTAGTCGAACTAGGCAGCAGCAGCGTCGGTCTCGTAGTCTACCGGAGAGAAGAGGGGGAAGAAACAATGAATACCAAGTAAACAGATGCATATCGAGGCATGACATGTCAAGAAGCGATGCTAGGCGTGCCCTAACGTGGTATAAGGTGATACCGACGAAGGGGGGAAACATCCGGGAAAGTATTCCCGGTGTTTCGCATTTTTGGACAGATGAACCGGAGGGGGAAAGTTGCGTGTTTGGTATGTTAGAGGTGTGTGGTGGACGAACGGGCTGCGTAACCGGGTTCGTCTCGTCGTTCTGAGCAACTTTCATGTTGAAAATATTTTAATCCGAATTACGGATTAAAAGATATGATTTTTAGAAGATTTTAACAATTTTGGAATTTAATTATTTATTTAATTAATTCGAAAAAAATGTATTTATGACGTCAGCATGATGTCATGCTGACGTCAGCAGTCAACAGGGGTTGACTGAGTCAACCCTGACATGTGGGTCCAGTGGGACCCACCTGTCATTCTCTATTTAAATTAATTAGGGTTTAGGTTAATCTAATTACAGTTTAATTAAACTTAACTAGTTAATTAATTTAATTAAACCGGATTAATTAACTTAATTAATTAATTAATTAATTAATAATTTTATTAAATCATTTTAATTTTATTAATTATATTTATTGTTTTTTATTTATTTTATTATTCATTATTTATTTATTATT
>NW_025229200.1:2674-10354 GCF_018294505.1 Triticum aestivum | reverse complement strand
GGGGGGGGAGTGGCCGGCTGGGCCCTGGTGGTGGCCCAGTTGGCCTGTGGTCAGCTGGGCCGAAGCCCAGGGGGTTTCTTTTCTCTTTTTTTTGTATTGTTTTTCTGTTTTCCTTTTATTTATTTTCTTTTATGTTTTTTATTTATCTATAAACACTTAGGCATTTAATAAAAATTTGTTTGTTGCATCATAATTACCCTTGTAATATTCGTCAACCACCGAACAATTTTATTTTAAATTTTGAAAACTTTTATTGTTTTCATCAATTTGAATTTTGAATTTGAACGGTTTCGAATTATTTCGAGGATAGCAACAGTAATCGGGATGACGTGCCATGATTAGCGTGGGATTACTGTAGCAAGATTATCCGGGCGTTACAAATCTCCTCCACTACAAGAAATCTCGTCCCGAGATTTTAGGAGGTAGAAGGAAACAGCGCGGGGTATTCATCACGCAGGCGATCCTCGCGTTCCCAGGTGGCTTCGTCTTCAGAGTGATTCGACCACTGGACCTTGAGGAACTTGATCGCCTTCTGGCGTGTGCGGCGTTCAGCTTGGTCGAGAATGCGGACCGGATGCTCTTTATAGGAGAGGTCCTGTTGCAATTCGAGCACTTCATGATCCACAGCTCGGATTGGGTCCTTGAAGCAACGGCGGAGTTGTGACACATGGAACACATCGTGAACCTGAGAAAGGTTCGACGGAAGCTCCAGTTGATATGCCACTTTTCCACGCCTCTCGAGAATAGTGAATGGGCCAATATAGTGAGGAGCTAGCTTGCCCTTGATCCCGAAGCGGTGAGCACCCTTCATTGGTGTGACGCGAAGATAGGCCTTTTCGCCAGGTTGATAGACCATGTCTTTATGATGACCGTCATAATTACTCTTTTGGCGGGACTGAGCAGTCTTGAGATTCTCGCGAATAATGCGGACTTGCTCTTCGGCATGTTGGATAATATCCGGACCGAAGAGTGGACGTTCCCCAGTTTCTGACCAGTTCAGAGGGGTTCGGCACTTTCGTCCATATAACACTTCGAAGGGGGCCATCTTCAGACTAGCTTGATAGCTATTATTATAAGAGAACTCAGCATACGGAAGAGATTCCTCCCATTTCTTGCCGAAGGAAATAACACAAGCTCGAAGCATGTCTTCGAGAACTTGGTTGACACGTTCAACTTGCCCTTGTGACTGAGGATGAAAAGCAGTGCTGAAAGACAGATGAGTGCCCATAGCTTCTTGGAAACTCGCCCAGAATCTTGAAGTGAATAAACTGCCACGGTCTGAACTGATAACCAGCGGAATACCGTGAAGCGAGACAATTCTGGTCATGTAGAGGTTTGCCAGCTGACTAGCAGTGATCGTTTCCTTGACAGCCAGAAAATGTGCAACTTTAGAAAGTCGGTCAATGACGACAAGAATAGCATCATTGCCTTTCTGTGATTTGGGGAATCCAGTAACGAAGTCCATCTCGACATGGTCCCATTTCCATTCCGGAATAGATATAGGTTGCAGAGTTCCAGCAGGCCTTTGATGTTCTGCTTTGATACGACGGCAAACGTCACATTCAGCAACATAACGAGCAATGTCTTGCTTCATGTTAGACCACCAGAATCTCTGGCGGATGTCTTGATACATCTTCGTACTACCAGGATGGATACATAGAGGCGTATCATGAGCTTCTTTCATAACTTTTGGAGTCAGATTTAGGTTTTCCCTCTTACTCGGTACCACTAGGCGACCTTTGAAGAATAGGGTGCCTGCGTCATCCACAGTGAAGAATGAGGGCTTTCCTTCTGCGAGATAACGTTTAATCCTCTCGACTTCATCGTCACATTTCTGTATCCATTTGATGGTGTCCACAAGATCTGGTTTCGCAACCAGGGTATTGAGAGAACCCCTGGAAACAACATGGAGATTCATCTTGCGGAACTCCGGGGGAGGGGGAGCGAGTGCACCCGGAGGAACAATATGGAGGTTTAGCTTTCTGAATTCTTCAACAAGTGAGGGCTGAACTTTGTGAACCTGGAGGTGGTTGCAGTAAGACTTGCGGCTCAAGGCATCAGCCATTACATTAGCCTTGCCTGGGGTATAGGAAATACCCAAATCAAAGTCTGCAACAGTCTCCATCCATCTCTGCTGACGGAGGTTCAGGTCTGGCTGAGTAAATAGATACTTCAGACTTTGGTGGTCAGTGAAGATCTCGCAACGATTACCGAGTAGGTAATGTCGCCACTGTTTTAGTGCATGAATGACAGCAGCAAGTTCGAGGTCGTGAACTGGGTAGTTCTCCTCGTGAGGGCGCAATTGCCGAGAGGCATAAGCAACCACTTTGCGCTCTTGCATTAGGACACAGCCTAATCCTTGACGGGAAGCGTCGCAGTAAATGACGAAGTCCTTCTTAGTATCAGGAGGAGCTAGTACTGGGGCAGAAGTCAACTTGTCCTTGAGTGCCTGGAAACTTTCCTGACATTTGTCTGTCCACTGGAACTTGACGCCCTTATGCAATAGGTTAGTCAGAGGCCTGGCAATCTTGGAGAAGTTCTCGACGAATCGACGGCAGTAGCTGGCGAGACCGAGAAAACTTCTGACTTGCTTAACGTTCTTCGGAGGAGTCCAATCGAGAATAGCCTGAACTCGTTCAGGGTTGACGGCAATACCATCCTTAGAGATGACATGCCCAAGATAGGTTACTTCGGGAAGCCAGAATTCACATTTGGAGAACTTGGCATAAAGTTGATGCTCTCGTAGCTTTTCCAGCACGAGGCGAAGATGTTCAGCATGTTCCTCTTCATTCTTGGAAAATACCAGAATATCATCCAGATAAACCACGACGAACTTGTCGAGGTAATCCATGAATATATAGTTCATCAGGCGAGAGAAGGTGGCTGGAGCATTGGTTAAGCCGAAAGACATGACGGTGTACTCGTAAGATCCGTATCGAGTCACGAATGCGGTCTTGGGGATATCTTCCTCACGAACACGGATCTGGTGGTAAACCAACCTCAAGTCGAGTTTAGAGAACACTGATGATCCAGCCAATTGATCATACAGATCATTGATCCGAGGAAGAGGATACTTATTCTGAATGGTAGCTTGATTTATAGGACGGTAGTCTTGGACCAATCGGTTTGTCCCATCTTTCTTCTTGACAAAGAGAGAAGGTGCTCCCCAATGAGAGCAACTTGGGCGAATGAAACCACTTCGAAGAGAATTATCGATTTCCTCCTTAAGCTCAAGGAGTTCATGCGGCGGCATCTTGTAGGGTCGCTTGGCTATAGGAGTGGTGCCTGGTTTCAAGTCGATGACGAATTCGACAGCTCTAGCAGGGGGAATCCCTGGGAGTTCTTCAGGAAAGACGTCTAAGAATTCACGCACGACGGGAATGTTTTCAATGCCCTCGAGAGGTGTAGCGTTCAATGCGTTTAAGGCATAAAGCCTGGCCTCGACATTCCGAACCAGATGAGCATCGTAGCTAATTATTTCATCAGAAGGGTGTAGCAGATGGACGGTCTTGGTGGCGCAAACGATAGAAGCGGTATGCGCCTTTAACCAATCCATTCCCAGAATGAGATCAATGCTACAGGACTTCAGTACGATGGGAGAGACAAGGAATTCCAGTCCTTCGATTTCTACAGGGACGTCGTTGCAAATCATGGAGGTTCGACATTGGCCCGCAGGGGTGTGCACTAATAGTGAAGCATTCATGTCCTCACATTTAATGTCGTGCAAGCATGCAAAATCTTCTGACATGAATGAATGCGATGCACCTGTATCGAATAAAACAGATGCTGGTACTGAATTTACGAGGAGTGTACCCATCACAGTAGCAGGCTGGTCTTGAGCTTCATTCAGATCAATGTGGTTGGCATGAACACGGCCATAAGACTTGGCATTGTTGTTGCGGGCCTGGTTGTTCCCACGGCCAGCTGCTGGAAGGGCCAGTTGATTCTGTTTCTGGTTGCATTCCCTAGCACGGTGCCCTGGTTGTCCGCACCTGAAGCACAACCCATTCTCGGGGGTAGGAACAGGAGCTTGGGGTGGTGGAGCTGGAAGCCTCGGCTGCCTAGTTGGAGCAGCCGGCAGACGAGGTGCAGCATAAGACTGCCTTGGGGCAGGTGCAGTTGGACGGTACATGCTGTTCGGGATCCATATCTTACGCTTCTGCGAGGGCGGGGCCGAGGATGAGCCCGTGTCACGGTTGCGCCTTTGAGAGCTCTGGTGTTCTTGCAGACCAGTCTCGACATTGATGGCCTTGTTCACCAAGGTGGCGAAATCGGCAAAGTCATGCACTAGAAGTGTGAGCTTGATGTCAGCTTGAAGGCCTTCATGGAACTTCTCCTGTCTGCGAGCATCAGTTGCAATGTCTTCTTCAGCATAGCGGGATAAGTCCAGAAACTCCCGCTGATAAGCTTCAACAGTCTTGTTGCCTTGGGTGAGGTTGCGAAACTCACGCTTCTTCCTGTCCATGATTCCCTGAGGAATGAAGCGGGCACGGAAGGCAGCCTGAAAGTCTGGCCAGGAGATGATTGTCCCAACTGGCAGAGTACGCCTGTGGCTGTCCCACCATTGAGCTGCGGGTCCCTTCAAGAAGAAGGAAGCAAAAGTGACATAGCTGGCAGGGGCTACATCAGCAGACTCCATCTCATAGGTGATGTCACGGAGCCAGTCATCAGCATCCAGCGGCTGGGTTGAGCTGCGGTACACACTTGGGTTGAGGCGTATGAAATCCTGCAGAGTTGTTGTGTTTGGATGCTGGTTCATATTGGGGCGAGGAAACTGAGCCATCATGTTTTCCATGAACTGGCGATTCATCTCAAGCTGTTGGATCATACCAGCCATGTATTCAGGCGGTGGTGGGAAGTTGCCACCACGACCACGACCAGCTGGTCTAACCATCCTGTTAATATATAACAGGGGTAGTTCAGTATTGAGAATTTTGCATAGACAAGAGTCATTCATGATGAAACATGCATAATAAAAGGAGCTCGACAGATACCACATAGATAGTCGGCATAACTTACAAAAGGGGTCGGACATAGAGTTCAGTACACAGAGTTCAGTACATAGATTAAGTCATCATAGGCGGCACGCAGGCTCGCGAGTGCATCTAAGACTAATGAACAAGACTACATCAGTCCCAGGAGGTACTGTGAAGGTAGCTGTAACCTGACAGCTGGTAGTGAGGCAACGGATAGTCCTCCACGTCAGTGGCCTGGGGGCCGCGGATACTCTGGTGTAGAACCCGACGCTCAAGTGGCAGAAGAGGACCAAGTGCGGGAGAGTAGCCTCCCACCTCTGGCCATCCGACACCGTGGGGCATCACGGTCCTGGCTGGGTAGATCGCAGAACGCGGCAGCTGTCCAGACCGGACAAAGGGGTGCAACCGTGTCAGAGCCCTGTAAAGGTGCTGACGAGTGGTGTACAACTCGTGGCGAAGAGCTCTGTTAGCTCGGTCCAGCCCATCAGCATGCAGAACCAGGCGCTGATGGTGGAAAGGCTCTCGGGTGACGGTGGAGTAGGCGGCAGTGTAGTATCCCTCCGCACCAACGTCAGATGCGATAGGAATGTGCCTGAAAGGGGAAGTGTCCAATGCCTGATACTCTCCACGAAGACGTGTCAGAGCAGCATGAGCCGCATCGTGGACTGCCATCTCGATGGTCACTCCAACACCATGAGCGGTAGTGGACTCATACTCCCGAGAGTAGAGGTGGACGATGGCACGGTACTGCTCCTGGTTAAAGTCCTGGTACTCCTCGTAGACGGTGTACTCAGGGTGCCAGCGATAACCCAGATAGGTCATCATATCAGCTAGCACAGCAGGTGATCCTGAGGCACCAATGGCCGCAGTGTGGCGCACGACCTGCCTCGTGGGTTCCATCTGAAAACAAAGATGTTTCAATGGAGTCAAATGACAAC
Source organism: Triticum aestivum (assembly GCF_018294505.1). Classification (NCBI taxonomy): domain Eukaryota; kingdom Viridiplantae; phylum Streptophyta; class Magnoliopsida; order Poales; family Poaceae; genus Triticum; species Triticum aestivum. The sequence continues at coordinate 4,440 of NW_025229200.1, read as the reverse complement.
ACGGGCACTATTCAAAATGCTATCCTACAGAATAACTATGTCTTATCCAACTTCGGGGTGAACGTGGTAACGGGATCCTAATGTTAGAGTTAGTAAATTCGTTTAACCCGAGTAGAAAAGAGTTCAGAGTCCCAGAGCAAAGGTCGAGGAGTAAAAGATCCTAGTACCACCCGATGGCGACGTGGGCCCGTAAGGCACACAACCAAGTTAGTAAAAGTTTTTGTAATGTCTAGACTCGACTTCGGCCAAGGAGTGTGGAAGGGGGATTCCTACAGGCAGTCGGCTCTGATACCAACTTCTGACGCCCCCGATTCAATCGTACACTAATCATGCACGCAAATGTGTACAATCAAGATCAGGGACTCACGGGAAGATATCACAACACAACTCTACAAATAAAATAAGTCATACAAGCATCATAATACAAGCCAGGGGCCTCGAGGGCTCGAATACAAGTGCTCGATCATAGACGAGTCAGCGGAAGCAACAATATCTGAGTACAGACATAAGTTAAACAGGGTGCCATAAGATGGCTAGCACAAACTGGGATACAGATCGAAAGAGGCGCAGGCCTCCTGCCTGGGATCCTCCTAGGTCACTCCTGGTCGTCATCAGCGGGCAGCACGTAGTAGTAGGCACCTCCGGTGTAGTAGGGGTCGTCGTCGACGGTGGCGTCTGGCTCCTGGACTCCAGCATCTGGTTGCGACAACCAGGAAGAGAGGAAGGGGAAAAGGGGGGAGAAAGCAACCGTGAGTACTCATCCAAAGTACTCGCAAGCAAGGAACTACACTACATATGCATGGGTATATGTGTAAGGAGGCCATATCAGTGGACTGAACTGCAGAATGCCAGAATAAGAGGGGGATAGCTAGTCTTATCGAAGACTACGCTTCTGGTCACCTTCGTCTTGCAACAGGCAGAAGAGGGTAGGTCGAAGTCCTCCAAGTAGCATCTCCAAGTAACATCTCATAGCATAACAGAGAGGCCAGCACGCCGGTCTAAACCTAAGCGCACAGGGGTCTGGGCCCATCGCCCTGAGCACACCTGCACGTTGCGTGGGCGGCCGAAAGCAGACCTAGCCTAGTGGCGTTCCAGTCCAATTCGGCGCGCGCCGCTCCGTCGCTGACGTCTGAAGTGCTTCGGCTGATACCACGACGTCGGGATACCCATAACTACTCCCACGTAGATGGTTAGTGCGTATAGGCTCGTAGCCAGACTCAGATCAAATACCAAGATCTCGTTAAGCGTGTTAAGTGTCCGCGAACGCCGAACAGGGCCAGGCCCACCTCTCTCCTAGGCAGTCTCAACCTGCCCTGCCGCTCCGCCACAAAGATCCACACAGAGGGCCGTCGGGACAAAGGTCCTTTCAGCCCCCAATCCGTGAATCACTCGCGGGTACTCTTCGAGCTGACCCGACTTTAGTCGCCATCTGTGTAGTATGTAGTATGTATAGTATATACCCGTGATCACCTCCCAGGTGATCACGGCCCGATAGTATAGCAAGGCAGACTGACAAGAATGTAGGGCCAATGATGATAAACTAGCATCCTATACTAAGCATTTAGGATTGCAGGTAAGGTATCAACAGGTGTAGCATCAATGTCAGGCTATGCATCAGAATAGGTATAACAGAAAGCAGTAACATGCTACACTACTCTAATGCAAGCAGTATAGAGTAGAATAGGCGATATCTGGTGATCAAGGGGGGGGGGGCTTGCCTGGTTGCTCTGGCAAGAGAGAGGGGTCGTCAACTCCGTAGTCGAACT
>NW_025229200.1:0-672 GCF_018294505.1 Triticum aestivum | reverse complement strand
GGGGGGGGAGTGGCCGGCTGGGCCCTGGTGGTGGCCCAGTTGGCCTGTGGTCAGCTGGGCCGAAGCCCAGGGGGTTTCTTTTCTCTTTTTTTTGTATTGTTTTTCTGTTTTCCTTTTATTTATTTTCTTTTATGTTTTTTATTTATCTATAAACACTTAGGCATTTAATAAAAATTTGTTTGTTGCATCATAATTACCCTTGTAATATTCGTCAACCACCGAACAATTTTATTTTAAATTTTGAAAACTTTTATTGTTTTCATCAATTTGAATTTTGAATTTGAACGGTTTCGAATTATTTCGAGGATAGCAACAGTAATCGGGATGACGTGCCATGATTAGCGTGGGATTACTGTAGCAAGATTATCCGGGCGTTACAACGGGCGTGACTAGCTGCGCTCGGAGGCGGTAGCAGTAGGAGGCGGCAATGGTAGCGAGCAGGGACGGGGCTCAGGCGCGGCGCGGGCGCAGCCACACATGGTGGTGGGCAAACACGGCGAGGCCGCGCACGGGCACGGGGCGACGCGTCCAGGGCGGAGCAGGGTCGGAGCGCGGACGGCGACCTACGGTGGGAGGCGGAGGGGGATTGGGCAAGGGGCTCACAGGGGAGGTCGCGTGCGAGCTCGAGGGGGGGGGGGCGTGGAGGCGTCGGAGCAGCAAGTCGACGCGGTC
>NW_025229199.1:24646-26522 GCF_018294505.1 Triticum aestivum | reverse complement strand
GAGGCTATTTTAGGTGCTGCGTCACCTTATTATTGGGCCAGGCCCATGTAATTTCGAAATACATAAGTATAGGCTATTTTTAGAGTCCGTATGTGTGGGGAAACAAGAGATAGGGTTGATTTCGGACACCTCCACCAAGGGCCACGAAATTCCCCCCTCTTCCTCCATATATACAGCCCTTAGGGCATCGTTTAGACTTTGGGTTTTGTTTAGATTAAAAGTTCGCCATAGCTGCAACTTCGCGTACTTCGTTTGTGTTCAACGACCAGACAAAGGCGTCACAGAACCCCACCTTGATCAATAAAGCTTTCATCTTATATTCGCAATATCCAGATTGCAATCTTAGTTTCTTGCTTGTTCTTCGTTTGCTCGCAGGAAACAGACCCTCGTGGTCAGGTTGATCGTGCTCCAGCGTGGTCAATAACCTCTCGGAGTTGGTTTAGCGATTGCTAAGGCGCGACGTCCTCGCACGTTCGTAGTCGGATCGTCAAAGTCGACTTCCACCAAAGCGAAATCCACCATCTCATCGAAAGACGGGACACCTTTGCCTCTATCATGCGGCCAACTCTCAATAGCTTCAATCTTGGCTTTATCAACTTCAATTCCCTGTGGAGTAACAACATAGCCAAGAAAAGATACTCGGTCGGTGCAAAAGGTGCACTTTCCAAGGTTTCCAAACAAACGTGCATCACGTAGAGCAATAAAAACAGCACGTAAATGTTCCAAATGTTCCTCCAAAGATTTGCTATAAATCAATATGTCATCAGAGTAAACTACCACAAATCGTCCAATGAAAGCACGTAAAACTTCGTTCATTAACCTCATGAAAGTACTAGGTACATTAGTTAACCCAAAAGGCATGACTAACCACTCATATAATCCAAACTTAGTTTTAAATGCTGTTTTCCATTCATCTCCCAATTTCATACGAATTTGATGGTATCCACTACGCAAATCAACTTTGGAGAATATTCTAGAGCCACTCAATTCATCAAGCATATCATCTAGCCTAGGAAGAGGATGACGATAACGAGTAGTAATATTATTTATGCCTCTACAATCAACGCACATACGCGACGTACCATCCTTTTTCGGCACTAAAATGATAGGAACAGCACAAGGACTAAGGGATTCGCGTATATAACCTTTGTCGAGCAGTTCTTGTACTTGACGCATAATCTCCTTCGTCTCCTCTGGATTGGTACGGTATGGTGCACGGTTGGGTAGCGAAGCACCGGGAATTAAGTCAATTTGATGCTCAATCCCTCGAATAGGTGGTAATCTCGGTGGCACGTCTTGTGGAAATACGTCAGCGAACTCCTGCAAAATGTTAGTGACGGCAGGGGGCAAAGAGGGAGGCACGTCCTCGAAAGAAAATAATGCCTCTTTGCACACAAAAGCATAGCAAACAGATTTGCTGAAATCTAGCTCATCAATATCAGATTTGGTGGCAAGTAAACATGCACTTTTCAATTTAATTTCAGAAACAACAGTAGATGGTTTATTATTAGACTTCATTTGGTGCTCAAATTCTTTTGCCACAATCTGATTTTCACTCTTATTTGTCTCCTATTTTGCTTTATTAGCTCTATTAATATCATCTTTCAAAATGGAATCAGGAGTCATAGGAAGCAAAGTAATATTTTTATCGTTATGAACAAGAGTATACTGATTGTTTCTACCATGGTGTACAGAATTTTTATCAAATTGCCATGGTCTACCAAGTAATAAGGAACATGCTTGCATAGGTACCACATCACAATCAACATAATCAGCATATGTAGAGATACTAAAATGCACACGAACAGTACGTGTTACCTTAACCTTGCCGCTGTTGTTGAACCATTGGATGTAGTAAGGATGTGGATGTGGTCTT
>NW_025229199.1:0-23893 GCF_018294505.1 Triticum aestivum | reverse complement strand
TGTGGAAGTAGATGATGCACATGGTGTCCATGATGAAGGTCGACCTGCAGAAAAGTTAGTCCGCGCCAATGCCTGTCGATCCTGCACTTCACGTTCAGCTTTACAAGCAAGATGGAATAAACGAGTGATATTATTATACTCCTTATACTCTAGAATCGTCTGAATATCCCTATTTAATCCATCCATAAAACGTGCAAGCATAGCTTCATTCTCCTCAACAATACCACATCTAATCATGCCAGTTTGTAATTCCTGATAATATTCTTCTACAGAATTTTTTTCCCTGTCTTAAGCGCTGCAATTTTTGAAGTAATTCACGTTGATAATATGGTGGAACCCAACGAGTACGCATAGTAGTTTTCAAAGCAACCCAAGTAGCCGGAATAGGATATAATCTACAATGCTCAGACCACCAAACACATGCAAAACTAGTGAATGCACAAACAGCAGCAGGAACACGTCTCTCCTCGGGATATTGTAAACATGTAAATCGTTGTTCAGTTTCTAACTCCCAAGTAAGATACATATCAGGAACATATCTACCCTCAAAAGGTGGAATATTCAATTTTAGTTTAGGGAGATGGTCATGATCTCGTACCTGAGGGTGAGCCCTACCATTGCCATTATTTGCATGTGGATGACCTGGTGGTTGCTGTGCTAGTGGTGGCACGTAGTTCTGATTTTGATCAACCTCATCCTCATAATCTCCCACATAATCATCCTCCTCCACATCAGCAGTAGGAGCCACAGAAGTATCAACAGCAGCACCAGCAGTTTGGCCCGACTGAAGAGGGACACGGCGCGCTCGGCGGAGGGCTGTTTCCCGACATGGAGGTAGTCGGTGTTGTTGCTGTTGTTGCAGAGGTGCGGCAGGAGCAGCCGGTGGTGGTGGTGGAAAACGCGAAAGCAATTCAGCAAACTTGTTATCGAGCTTTGTTTCAAACGTCTTCTCCATGCCATCTATCTTATCCATGGCCTCTTCAAATCTGTTTATCACATCTTGCACCTGTACACTCATCATTTGCTGAAACGTATCATGAAGCTCCTTGTTCGTCAAGTTTCTCCCAGTCAGTCTCGGTGGATTGTGATCCTAGCATGGTTAGCAGCAATAGAAACACACAAGAATATGATCCTACAGACTACTAACAAGTGGTGGTGGTGGCGGGTGTCACAAATCCGTCAAGCAAATCTCAAATTCTTACCAGTTCTTACCCAGCAGCAGGCGGTGATCGGCAACCGTTATAGTCAAAACTCTCAAAAGCTTAGATAGAGCGACTGCCAGGGAGAGTCAAACGCACGACGTAGATGTATGTGGAGCTGGGAAGGCTTATAGTATGGTAGCAAAAAGGGTCAGCAATAATCAATTCAGAGATGCAAAGTTGATTAACGCTCAACGACGGTACTGTGCTGGTCCTAGGCTAGACCATGCTAGAGACGCGAGCCTAGAACACTAACAAAATCACGGCGCTGCACGTAAATAAGGGAAAAGCACACTCTGGAACTTTTTTATTTTTTCGCTCTTTTTTTGCGCTCTTTTTTTTTGCGCTCCTCTTTTTTTTGCGAAAAATCACTATAATGGCGAGTGTCTCAAAACTCTTCCCTCGTCAAACTGATAGGATGGGCACGAATTTTTTTTTCACTTTTTTTCGGAAATCAGGGCAGCGACGACGAAAAAGTGCGACAAAAAATCACTATGATGGCACGTGGCTCAAAAGACTCAGAAAAGCCTAAAAATAGGATAGCGAAAAAAAAATTGCCCGTGAAATTTTTGGCCTAAAATTGACATCAATACCATTGTTACACCCACAGCCCCTACTGTTACATATACTGGACCAATTACTAGAGCTCGCGCACGCCAATTAAATTACTAGGTACTTTCGTTTCTTGGTAATGATTCTAATGTTCATGAGATTATGATGCTGCCTAAATTGGATACATTTGTTTTGCTTACAAATGAAGGGCCTAGCTTGGAGAAGGATGAACATTGGAGCAAGAACACACATGGAGTTTGATAGAGGCAAAGGTGTCCCGTCTTTCGATGAGATGATGGATATCGCTTTGGTGGAAGTCGACTTTGACGATCCGACTACGAACGTGCGAGGACGTCGCGCCTTAGCAATCGCTAAACCAACTCCGAGAGGTTATTGACCACGCCGGAGCACGATCAACCTGACCATGAGGGTCTGTTTCCTGCGAGCAAACGAAGAACAAGCAAGAAACTGAGATTGCAATCTGGATATTGCGAATATAAGATGAAAGCTTTATTGATCAAGGTGGGGTTCTGTGACGCCTTTGTCTGGTCGTTGAACACAAACGAAGTACGCGAAGTTGCAGCTATGGCGAACTTTTAATCTAAACAAAACCCAAAGTCTAAACGATGCCCTAAGGGCTGTATATATGGAGGAAGAGGGGGGAATTTCGTGGCCCTTGGTGGAGGGGTCCGAAATTAACCCTATCTCTTGCTTCCCTACACATACGGACTCTAAAAATAGCCTATACTTATGTATTTCGAAATTACATGGGCCTGGCCCAATAATAATGTGACGCGGCACCTAAAATAGCCTCGGGACGAAATTTATGAAGTGGCATCTTGTATATTTCGTCCAAGGCTTCATGCACCCATTATGGTGGCTTCAAAGTCCTGAAATCATCACTTGTAACTCCGTTATTGTTCCCCTTGCGCATGCCATCATCTCCATGCTTGTTCTTGCTCCAATGTTCATCCTTCTCCAAGCTAGGCCCTTCATTGTAAGCAAAACAAATGTATCCAATTTAGGCAGCATCATATTCTCATGAACATTAGAATCATTACCAAGAAACGAAAGTACCTGGTAATTTAGTTGGCGTGCACGAGCTCTAGTAATTGGTCCAGTATGTATAGCAGCAGGGGTTGTGGGTGTAACAATTGTATTGATGTCCTCATCATCCTCCCCTTCTTGAAATGAAGTCGTCCTCGGCGGAAGTTCATCTTCCTCACCCAAATAAGGCTTCAAATCTGCAATGTTAAAAGTGGGACTAACCCCAAAATCTGCAGGCAATTCAAGTTTATATGCATTATCATTTATTTTCTCTAACACCTTAAAGGGACCATCAGCACGTGGCATTAACTTTGATTTGCGCAAATCAGGAAATCTATCCTTACGCAAATGTAACCAAACAAGATCTCCAGGTGCAAACACAACATGTTTTCTACCCTTATCTCCAGCAAGTTTATATTTAGCATTCATGCGCTCAATGTTTTCCTTAGTTAACTCATGCATTTTTAAAATCAATTCAGCACGTTGTTTAGCATCAAAATTAACCTTCTCCGAAGATGGAAGAGGCAACAAATCAATAGGTGCACGAGGTAGGAAACCATACACAACTTCAAAAGGGCACATCTTAGTAGTAGAATGCAATGAACGATTATAAGCAAATTCAATATGAGGCAAGCATTCTTCCCACATTTTCTTGTTATTCTTCAAAACAGCCCTAAGCATAGTAGACAACGTTCTATTGACTACTTCAGTTTGTCCATCAGTTTGGGGGTGACAAGTAGTACTAAAAAGCAGCTTAGTCCCCAACTTAGCCCATAAACATCTCCAAAAGTGGCTAAGAAATTTAGTATCACGATCTGAAACAATAGTATTTGGCACACCATGCAAGCGAATAATTTCACGAAAGAACAAATCAGCAACATTAACAGCATCATCACTTTTATGACATGGTATAAAGTGTGCCATTTTCGAGAATCTATCCACGACAACAAATATGCTATCCCTCCCCTTCTTTGTTCGAGGTAAACCTAAAACAAAGTCCATAGATATATCCTCCCAAGGAACACTAGGTACAGGCAAAGGCATATATAAACCATGAGGATTGAGTCGTGACTTAGCTTTTTGACATGTAGTGCAGCGAGCAATAAAATGCTCAACATCCCGTCTCATCTTTGGCCAAAAGAAATGTGTAGCAAGTACGTCCTCCGTCTTCTTCACGCCAAAGTGTCCCATTAATCCTCCTCCATGCGCCTCCTGCAACAACAAAAGACGAACGGAGCTAGCTGGAATGCATAGCTTGTTAGCACGAAACACAAATCCATCGTTAACAACAAACTTGTTCCACATTCTTCCTTCTTTACAATTCTGCATTACATCTTTAAAATCAGCATCATGCACATATTGATCTTTGATGGTCTCCAAACCAAATTTTTTGAAGTCAAGTTGTGAAAGCATAGTATAGCGACGAGACAATCCATCAGCAATAACATTTTCTTTTCCCTTCTTGTGTTTAATGACATAAGGGAAAGTCTCAATGAATTCAACCCATTTAGCATGTCTACGATTCAGTTTAGCTTGACTTTTAATATGTTTCAAAGATTCATGATCAGAATGTATAACAAATTCTTTGGGCCATAAATAATGTTGCCATGTTTCTAAAGTCCGAACAAGAGCATATAATTCTTTATCATAAGTAGAATAATTCAGACTAGGCCCACTCAATTTTTCAGAAAAGTATGCAACAGGTTTGCCATCTTGTAATAACACACCTCCTAATCCAATTCCACTAGCATCACATTCAAACTCAAAAGTGTTATTAAAATCAGGAAGTTGGAGTAAAGGAGCATGTGTCAACTTATCTTTCAATACCGTGAAGGCTTCTTCCTGTGCGGTACCCAAAGAAAAGGCACATCTTTCTTTGTAAGCTCATTGAGAGGTGCATCAGTGGTGCTGAAATCTCTCACAAAACGCCTATAGAATCCAGCGAGGCCAAGGAAACTCCTCACTTGTGTGACCGTTTTGGGTTGCGGCCAACTCTCAATAGCTTCAATCTTGGCTTTATCAACTTCAATTCCCTGTGGAGTAACAACATAGCCAAGAAAAGATACTCGGTCGGTGCAAAAGATGCACTTCCCAAGGTTACCAAACAAACGTGCATCACGTAGAGCAATGAAAACAACACGTAAATGTTCCAAATGTTCTTCCAAAGATCTGCTATAAATTAATATGTCATCAAAGTAAACTACCACAAATCGTCCAATGAAAGCACGTAAAACTTCGTTCATTAATCTCATGAAAGTACTAGGTGCATTAGTTAACCCAAAAGGCATGACTAACCACTCATATAATCCAAACTTAGTTTTGAATGCTGTTTTCCATTCATCTCCCAATTTCATACGAATTTGATGGTATCCACTACGTAAATCAACTTTGGAGAATATTGTAGAGCCACTCAATTCATCAAGCATATCATCTAGCCTAGGAATAGGATGACGATAACGAATAGTAATATTATTAATGCCTCTACAATCAACACACATACGTGATGTACCATTCTTTTTCGGCACTAGAATAATAGGAACAGCACAAGGACTAAGGGATTCGTGTATATAACCTTTGTCGAGAAGCTCTTGTACTTGACGCATAATCTCCTTCGTCTCCTCTGGATTGGTACGGTATGGTGCACGGTTTGGCAGTGAAGCACAGGGAATTAAGTCAATCTGATGCTCAATCCCTCGAATAGGCGGTAATCCCGGTGGCACGTCTTGTGGAAAGACGTCAGCGAACTCCTGCAAAATGTTAGTGACAGCAGGAGGCAAAGAGGAAGGCACGTCCTCGAATGAAAATAATGCCTCTTTGCACACAAAAGCATAGCAAACAGATTTGCTGAAATCTAGCTCATCAATATCAGATTTGGTGGCAAATAAACATGCACTTTTCAATTTAATTTCAGAAGCAACACTAGATGGTTTATTATTAGGCTTCATTTGTTGCTCAAATTCTTTTGCCACAATCTGATTTTCACTCTTATTCGTCTCCTGTTTTGCTTTATTAGCTGTATTAATATCATCTTTCAAAATGGAATCAGGAGTCATAGGAAGCAAAGTAATATTTTTATCCTTATGAACAAGAGTATAGTGATTGTTTCTACCATGGTGTACAGAATTTTTATCAAATTGCCATGGTCTACCAAGTAATAAGGAACATGCTTGCATAGGTACCACATCACAATCAACATAATCAGCATATGTAGAGATACTAAAATGCACACGAACAGTACGTGTTACCTTAACCTTGCCGCTGTTGTTGAACCATTGGATGTAGTAAGGATGTGGATGTGGTCTTGTGGTGAGAGAAAGCTTCTCCACCATCTCCATGCTAGCCAAGTTGTTGCAGCTCCCTCCGTCTATGATGACGCGCACAGAACGTTCCTTCACAACTCCCTTGGTATGGAACAAATTGTGCCTCTGATTTTGCTCAGCTTGTGTGATCTGCACACTCAAAACACGTTGAGCAACTAAACATTCATACCTGTCAGCGTCTTCAGGAGCCATGTATTGCGTCTCATGATCAGAATCATCTCCACCATGTTCTTCACGTGTAATAAGAGCCAAAGTCTGATGAGGACATCAATACAATTGTTACACCCACAGCCCCTGCTGCTATACATACTGGACCAATTACTAGAGCTCGTGCACGCCAACTAAATTACCAGGTACTTTCGTTTCTTGGTAATGATTCTAATATTCATGAGAATATGATGCTGCCTAAATTGGATACATTTGTTTTGCTTACAAATGAAGGGCCTAGCTTGGAGAAGGATGAACATTGGAGCAAGAACAAGCATGGAGATGATGGCATGCGCAAGGGGAACAAGAACGGAGTTACAAGTGATGATTTCAGGACTTTGAAGCCACCATAATGGGTGCATGAAGCCTTGGACGAAATATACAAGATGCCACTTCATAAATTTCGTCCCGAGGCTATTTTAGGTGCTGCGTCACCTTATTATTGGGCCAGGCCCATGTAATTTCGAAATACATAAGTATAGGCTATTTTTAGAGTCCGTATGTGTGGGGAAACAAGAGATAGGGTTGATTTCGGACCCCTCCACCAAGGGCCACGAAATTCCCCCCCCCCTCTTCCTCCATATATACAGCCCTTAGGGCATCGTTTAGATTTTGGGTTTTGTTTAGATTAAAAGTTCGCCATAGCTGCAACTTCGCGTACTTCGTTTGTGTTCAACGACCAGACAAAGGCGTCACAGAACCCCACCTTGATCAATAAAGCTTTCATCTTATATTCGCAATATCCAGATTGCAATCTTAGTTTCTTGCTTGTTCTTCGTTTGCTCGCAGGAAACAGACCCTCGTGGTCAGGTTGATCGTGCTCCGGCGTGGTCAATAACCTCTCAGAGTTGGTTTAGCGATTGCTAAGGCGCGACGTCCTCGCACGTTCGTAGTCGGATCGTCAAAGTCGACTTCCACCAAAGCGAAATCCACCATCTCATCGAAAGACGGGACACCTTTGCCTCTATCACAAGTGATATTATTTGTCGTCGTTGTAAGGGAGGAGGTCATTATGCGAGAGAATGCAAATCTCCGCGTGTGATGATTGCTACCGCGGATGGTGGATATGAGTCCGCTAGTGACTATGATGAGGAGACTTTGGCTCTTATTACACGTGAAGAACATGGTGGAGATGATTCTGATAATGAGACGCAATACATGGCTCCTGAAGACGCTGACAGGTATGAATGTTTAGTTGCTCAACGTGTTTTGAGTGTGCAGATCACACAAGCTGAGCAAAATCAGAGGCACAATTTGTTCCATACCAAGGGAGTTGTGAAGGAACGTTCTGTGCGCGTCATCATAGACGGAGGGAGCTGCAACAACTTGGCTAGCATGGAGATGGTCGAGAAGCTTTCTCTCACCACAAGACCACATCCACATCCTTACTACATCCAATGGTTCAACAACAGCGGCAAGGTTAAGGTAACACGTACTGTTCGTGTGCATTTTAGTATATCTACATATGCTGATTATGTTGATTGTGATGTGGTACCTATGCAAGCATGTTCCTTATTACTTGGTAGACCATGGCAATTTGATAAAAATTATGTACACCATGGTAGAAACAATCACTATACTCTTGTTCATAAGGATAAAAATATTACTTTGCTTCCTATGACTCCTGATTCCATTTTGAAAGATGATATTAATAGAGCTAATAAAGCAAAACAGGAGACGAATAAGAGTGAAAATCAGATTGTGGCAAAAGAATTTGAGCAACAAATGAAGCCTAATAATAAACCATCTAGTGTTGCTTCTGAAATTAAATTGAAAAGTGCATGTTTATTTGCCACCAAATCTGATATTGATGAGCTAGATTTCAACAAATCTGTTTGCTATGCTTTTGTGTGCAAAGAGGCATTATTTTCATTCGAGGACGTGCCTTCCTCTTTGCCTCCTGCTGTCACTAACATTTTGCAGGAGTTCGCTGACGTCTTTCCACAAGACGTGCCACCGGGATTACCGCCTATTCAAGGGATTGAGCATCAGATTTACTTAATTCCCGGTGCTTCACTGCCAAACCGTGCACCATACCGTACCAATCCAGAGGAGACGAAGGAGATTATGTGATAGAGGCGAGGGTGTCCCGATCTTTCGATGAGATGATAACTATCGATTTGGTGGAGACGACTTTGACGATCCGACTACAAACGTGCACGACGTTGCGCCTTAGCAATCACTAAACCAATCTCCTGAGGTTACTGACGATGCCGGAAGCACGGTCAGCCTGACCACGAAGGTCTATTCCTGCAAGCAATCGAAGAACGAGCAAGAATATGATAAAGCAATCTGAATATTGCAAATATATATGAGGTATTGATAATGGTGGGGATCCGTAAGCGGTCTTGGTCTGGTCGTTGGACACAAACGAAGTACACGAAGTTGCAATGGCTAACTTTTAACTAAACAAATCCCAAGGAAAAGCTACTAGATGGATGTACTTATATAGGAGCAAGGGGTGGCGGCCAAGGAGGTGGGAGGACGTCCCAAGGCAGCCTAAAACTAAATCTAGGTCGTACAAGGCCAATGGGCCCAAGTGGAGGTGATGTAACACCTTTGGACTTGTAGTTTGACTCGGATTCTGCTGCAGCATCAGATTGTTTCGTCCACAACTCAACGCTCCGGACGAATTTGAAGGTGATTCTAATTGGGTTGGAAAGTGCACGAAATCTAGTTTCCAACAAAAAAAGAATCACCCAATTCGGAGTCCGTATGAAAAACTTGTGTGCGTTTTGAGTCAGGTATGTCTGTGCAGTCCGAATCTGAATCCAGAACGTGAGAGACTTGGACTCTATCTTCTCTTGGGCCAAAAGTGACGTGAGAGAACTTTTTGGACAGCAAATAAACATCTCTTTCTTCCTTATCTTCATATGTGGATTGTACAAATGTCCCATACACCTGCAATTAGACAAAACACAAAAGTGTGTGAAGTATTTTTGTTCTGGATAACATAAATAGATTATTGAATAGTTTGCACTAGAAATCACCTGACAAATATGCATATATGCAATATTTTTGGTCATATCCAAGGTAGTCATGTCCTCATCAGTACGGTATGGTGCACGGTTTGGCAGTGAAGCACCGGGAATTAAGTCAATCTGATGCTCAATCCCTCGAATAGGCGGTAATCCCGGTGGCACGTCTTGTGGAAAGACGTCAGCGAACTCCTGCAAAATGTTAGTGACAGCAGGAGGCAAAGAGGAAGGCACGTCCTCGAATGAAAATAATGCCTCTTTGCACACAAAAGCATAGCAAACAGATTTGCTGAAATCTAGCTCATCAATATCAGATTTGGTGGCAAATAAACATGCACTTTTCAATTTAATTTCAGAAGCAACACTAGATGGTTTACTATTAGACTTCATTTGTTGCTCAAATTCCTTTGCCACAATCTGATTTTCACTCTTATTCGTCTCCTGTTTTGCTTTATTAGCTCTATTAATATCATCTTTCAAAATGGAATCAGGAGTCATAGGAAGCAAAGTAATATTTTTATCCTTATGAACAAGAGTATAGTGATTGTTTCTACCATGGTGTACAGAATTTTTATCAAATTGCCATGGTCTACCAAGTAATAAGGAACATGCTTGCATAGGTACCACATCACAATCAACATAATCAGCATATGTAGATATACTAAAATGCACACGAACAGTACGTGTTACCTTAACCTTGCCGCTGTTGTTGAACCATTGGATGTAGTAAGGATGTGGATGTGGTCTTGTGGTGAGAGAAAGCTTCTCGACCATCTCCATGCTAGCCAAGTTGTTGCAGCTCCCTCCGTCTATGATGACGCGCACAGAACGTTCCTTCACAACTCCCTTGGTATGGAACAAATTGTGCCTCTGATTTTGCTCAGCTTGTGTGATCTGCACACTCAAAACACGTTGAGCAACTAAACATTCATACCTGTCAGCGTCTTCAGGAGCCATGTATTGCGTCTCATTATCAGAATCATCTCCACCATGTTCTTCACGTGTAATAAGAGCCAAAGTCTCCTCATCATAGTCACTAGCGGACTCATATCCACCATCCGCGGTAGCAATCATCACACGCGGAGATTTGCATTCTCTCGCATAATGACCTCCTCCCTTACAACGACGACAAATAATATCACTTGTGATAGAGGCAAAGGTGTCCCGTCTTTCGATGAGATGGTGGATTTCGCTTTGGTGGAAGTCGACTTTGACGATCCGACTACGAACGTGCGAGGACGTCGCGCCTTAGCAATCGCTAAACCAACTCTGAGAGGTTATTGACCACGCCGGAGCACGATCAACCTGACCACGAGGGTCTGTTTCCTGCGAGCAAACGAAGAACAAGCAAGAAACTAAGATTGCAATCTGGATATTGCGAATATAAGATGAAAGCTTTATTGATCAAGGTGGGGTTCTGTGACGCCTTTGTCTGGTCGTTGAACACAAACGAAGTACGCGAAGTTGCAGCTATGGCGAACTTTTAATCTAAACAAAACCAAAGTCTAAACGATGCCCTAAGGGCTGTATATATGGAGGAAGAGGGGGGAATTTCGTGGCCCTTGGTGGAGGGGTCCGAAATCAACCCTATCTCTTGTTTCCCCACACATACGGACTCTAAAAATAGCCTATACTTATGTATTTCGAAATTACATGGGCCTGGCCCAATAATAAGGTGACGCAGCACCTAAAATAGCCTCGGGACGAAATTTATGAAGTGGCATCTTGTATATTTCGTCCAAGGCTTCATGCACCCATTATGGTGGCTTCAAAGTCCTGAAATCATCACTTGTAACTCCGTTCTTGTTCCCCTTGCGCATGCCATCATCTCCATGCTTGTTCTTGCTCCAATGTTCATCCTTCTCCAAGCTAGGCCCTTCATTTGTAAGCAAAACAAATGTATCCAATTTAGGCAGCATCATATTCTCATGAACATTAGAATCATTACCAAGAAACGAAAGTACCTGGTAATTTAGTTGGCGTGCACGAGCTCTAGTAATTGGTCCAGTATGTATAGCAGCAGGGGCTGTGGGTGTAACAATTGTATTGATGTCCTCATCAGAGTTGGTGGCATGCGCAAGGGGATCAAGAACGGAGTTACAAGTGATGATTTCAGGACTTTTAAGCCGCCATAAGGAGTGCATGAAGCCTTGGACGAAATATACAAGATGCCACTTCATAATATTCGTCCGTAGGCTATTCTAGGTGCTGCGTCACCTTATTAATGGGCCAGGCCCATGTAATTTCGAAATACTTAAGTATAGGCTATTTTTAGAGTCCGTATGTGTGGGGAAACAAGAGTTAGGGTTGGTTTCGGACCCCACCCTCAAGGGCCACGAAATTCCCCCCTCTTCCTCCATATATACAGCCCTTAGGGCGTCGTTTAGACTTTGGGTTTTGTTTAGATTAAAAGTTCGCCATAGCTGCAACTTCGCGTACTTCGTTTGTGTCCAACGACCAGACCAAGACGTCATAGAACCCCACCTTGATCAATAAAGCTTTCCTCTTATATTCGTAATATCCAGATTGCAATCTTAGTTTCTTGCTTGTTCTTCGTTTGCCTGCAGGAAATAGACCTTCGTGGTCAGGTTGATCGTGCTCCGGCGTGGTCAATAACCTCTCGGAGTTGGTTTAGCGATTGCTAAGGCGCGACATCCTCGCACGTTCGTAGTCGGATCATCAAAGTTGACTTCCTCCAAAACGATAGCCACCATCTCATCGAAAGACGGGACACCTTTGCCTCTATCAACTGGTATTAGATTTCCAGGTTGCTTGGTGAGGTTTTACAGCTTTTTATAGTTTAGATCGAGTATGTTCTTCATACCTATAGTCCATGAAAAAGCCAAAAAATTTAGGGTTAGTTCATCCTATCTGAACCAATCTGAGCCTTTGCATAATCTTTTCTGTATTTGCTTTGTTGAATTTGCGGTCGCATCGTCGTGTCAAGTTGCTGGTCTTAGCGTCTAGTCCTTTAGAGTTTCGAGTTCTGTTCACAAGTTGTCACGTCGCCGCGGCTATATATCACCACCGCATCATCATCATCGTTGCTACCATATACCACCACCGCACCAAGTTCATCGCCACTGCCATATACCACCACCATATATTCACCCCCAATCCGAGTCCATATCCGCCACCAAATATCAGTCGCCATCACGCCAATCCGAGTCCACCTACAACATATACCCGCCACCAATCTGAGTTCCACCAGATTCATCTCCGCCACCAGTCCGAGATTCCACTAGATTCATCTCCGCCACCAGTCCTATTCGGAGTCCAGTTATTGTTGCTTTGTTTTTGATTTCCAGATCACGCGATACTCCGAGTCGTGACAGAGTAGGACTCCCCAACTTCCGAGCCATCCGCAGAAGAAAAATAGTTCCAAACTAAAAAAAACTAAGTCTGGAAAATTCTGGCTATGTAGTTTTTAGGACATTTGTAGACTTCTTCGGAAAAAAATTGTTGCGGAGCAAAAAAAAAGAGAAAAAAAGTGAAAAAAGAAAAAAATTCAGAGTGTGCTCCTCCCTTGTTTACGTGCAGCGCCGTGTTTTTCTTAGTGTTCTAGGCTCGCGTCTCTAGTATGGTCTAGCCTAGGACCAGCACAGTACCGTCTTTGAGCATTTATTCAACTTTGCATATTTGAATGATTATTGCGGACCCTTTTTGCTACCATATTATAAGCCTTCCCAACTCCACATACATCTACGTCGTGCGTTTGACTCTCCCTGGTAATCGCTCTATCCAGGCTTTGAGAGTTTTGACTACAACGGTTGCTGATCACCACTTGCTGCTTGGTAAGAACTGGTAATAATTAGAGATTCGCTTGACGGATTTGTGACTGTCCACCACACCATCACCACCACTTCCTAGTAGTCTGTAGGATCATATTCTTGTGTGATTCTATTGCTGCTAACCATGGCAAGATCACAAGCCGACGAGACTGACTGGGAGAACATGACAAACAAAGAGTTACATGATAAGTTTCAGCAAATGATGAGTGGATAGGTGGAAGATGTGCTAAATAAATTTGACGAGGCCATGGAGAAGATAGATGGCATTGAGAAGGCGTTCGAAACAAAGTTCGATAACAAGTTCAATGAATTTCTCACACGTCTTCCACCACCACCACCGGCTGCACCTAACGCACCTCTACAACAACAACAACAACAACAACGTCGCCTTCCAAATCAAGTGGGACGAGCACAGCGTGTTCCCATTGACCTTGGGCAAACTCCTGGTGCCGCTGTTGATGCTTCCATAGCTCCTGCTGCTATTGCAGAGGTGGAGGACCATTACAAGGATGAGGTTGATCAAAATCAGAACTACGTGCAACCACCAACACCACCACCACCAGGGCGTCCTCAGGTATATCATCGCAATGGTAGGGCTGCACCACCATATGAGGTACGAGATCATGACCATCTTCCTAAACTGAAATTGAATATTCCACCATTTGAGGGTACATATGTTCCTGATATATATCTTACTTGGGAGTTAGAAACTGAACAATGTTTTACATGTTTACAATATCCCGAGGAGAGACGTGTTCCTGCTATTGTTTGTGCTTTCACAAGTTTTGCATGTGTTTGGTGGTCTGAGCATTGTAGATTATATCCTATTCCAGCTACTTGGGCTGCTTTGAAAACTGCTATGCGTACTCGTTGGGTTCCACCATATTATCAACGTGAATTACTTCAAAAATTGCAGTGTTTAAGACAAGGAAAAAATTCTGTAGAAGAATATTATCAGGAATTACAAACTGGCATGATTAGATGTGGTATCGTTGAGGAGAATGAAGCTATGCTTGCACGTTTTATGGGTGGATTAAATAGAGACATTCAGACTATTCTAGAGTATAAGGAGTATAGTAATATCACTCATTTATTCCATCTTGCTTGTAAAGCTGAACGTGAAGTGCAGGATCGACAGACATTGGCACGAACTAACTTTTCTGCAGGTCGATCTTCATCATGGACACCACGTGCATCCTCTACTTCCACTGCACTAGCGTCTCCATTAGGTGCCACCTCGAGCCATGATTCAAGAAAGCAGACACAACCTCCACTATCTGCCAAGAGCACACCTGCCGGGCGTCCGCAAAGCTCTTCTTCTTGCATGGCATCAACAGGGCACACAAGTGATATTATTTGTCGTCGTTGTAAGGGAAGAGGAAATTTTGGAGAGAATGCAAATCTCAGCGTGTGATGATTATTACTGAGGATGGTGGGTATGAGTCCGCTAGTGACTATGATGCGGAGACTTTGGCTCTTATTACACATGAAGAACACGGTGGAGATGATTCTGATCATGAGACGCAATACATGGCTGCTGAAGATGCTGATAGGTATGAATGTCTAGTTGCTCAACGTGTTTTGAGTGTGCAGGTTACACGAGCTGAGCAAAACCAGAGGCATAATTTGTTCCATACAAAGGGAGTTGTGAAGGAACGTTCTGTTTGCATGATCATAGATGGAGGGAGCTACAATAACTTGGCTAGCATGGAGATGGTGGAGAAGCTATCTCTCACCACAAGACCACATACACATCCTTACTACATCCAATGGTTCAATAACAGTGGCAAGGTTAAGGTAACACGTACTGTTCGTGTGCATTTTAGTATCTCTACATATGTTGATTATGTGGATTGTGATGTGGTACCTATGCAAGCATGTTCCTTATTACTTGGTAGACCATGGAAATTTGATAAACATTCTCTACATCATGGTAGAAACAATAAGTATACTCTTGTTCATAAGGATAAAAGTATTACTTTGCTTCCTATGACTCCCGATTCCATTTTGAAAGATGATATTAATAGAGCTAATAAAGCAAAACAGGAGAAAAATGAGTGAAAATCAGATTGTGGCAAAAGAATTTGCGCAACAAATGAAGCCTAATAATAAACCATCTAGTGTTGATTCTGAAATTAAATTCAAAAGTGCATGTTTACTTGGCACCCAATCTGATATTGAAGATCTAGATTTTAGCAAATCTGTTTGCTATGCTTTTGTGTGCAAAGAGGCATTATTTTCATTTGAGGACGTGCCTTCCTCTTTGCCTCATGCTGTCACTAACATTTTGCAGGAGTTCGCTGACGTCTTTCCACAACACGTGCCACCGGGATTACCACCTATTCGAGGGATTGAGCATCAAATTGACTTAATTCCCGGTGCATCATTACCCAACCATGCACCATACCGTATCAATCCAGAGGAGACGAAGGAGATTATGCGTCAAGTACAAGAACTGCTCGACAAAGGTTATATACGCGAATCCCTTAGTCCTTGTGCTGTTCCTATCATTTTAGTGCCGAAAAAGGATGGTATGTCGCGTATGTGCGTTGATTGTAGAGGCATTAATAATATTACTATTCGTTATCGTCATCCTATTCCTAGGCTAGATGATATGCTTGATGAATTGAGTGGCTCTACAATATTCTCCAAAGTTGATTTGCGTAGTGGATACCTTCAAATTCCTATGAAATTGGGAGATGAATGGAAAACAACATTTAAAACTAAGTTTGGATTATATAAGTGGTTAGTCATGCCTTTTGGGTTAACTAATGCACCTAGTACATTCATGAGGTTAATGAACGAAGTTTTACGTGCTTTCATTGGACGATTTGTGGTAGTTTACTTTGATGACATATTGATTAATAGCAAATCTTTGGAGGAACATTTCGGACATTTACGTGTTGTTTTTATTGCTCTACCTGATGCATGTTTGTTTGGTAACCTTGGAAAGTGCACCTTTTGCACCGACCGAGTATCTTTTCTTGGCTATGTTGTTACTCCACAGGGAATTGAAGTTAATAAAGCTAAGATTGAAGCTATTGAGAGTTGGCAGCAGCCCAAAACGGTCACACAAGTGAGGAGTTTCCTTGGCCTCGCTGGTTTCTATAGGCGTTTTCTGAGAGATTTCAGCACCATTGCTGCACCTCTCAACGAGCTTACAAAGAAGGATGTGCCTTTTGTTTGGGGTACCGCACAGGAAGAAGCCTTCACGGTATTGAAAGATAAGTTGACACATGCTCCTTTACTCCAACTTCCTGATTTTAATAAGACTTTTGAGCTTGAATGTACTGCTAGTGGAATTTGATTAGGAGGTGTGTTATTACAAGATGGCAAACCTGTTCTACTTATAGGCGTTTTCTGGAAAAATTGAGTGGGCCTAGTCTGAACTATTCTACTTATGATAAAGAATTATATGCTCTTGTTCGGACCGTAGAAACATGGCAACATTATTTATGGCCCAAGGAATTTGTTATACATTCTGATCATGAATCTTTGAAACACATTAAAAGTCAAGCAAAACTGAACCGTAGACATGCTAAATGGGTTGAATTCATTGAGACTTTGATAGAGGCGAGGGTGTCCCGATCTTTCGATGAGATGATAACTATCGATTTGGTGGAGACGACTTTGACGATCCGACTACAAACATGCACGACGTTGCGCCTGAGCAATCGCTAAACCAACTCCAAGAGGTTATTGACCACGCTGGAGCACGATCAACCTGACCACGAAGGTCTATTCCTGCAAGCAATCGAAAAACGAGCAAGAATATGATAAAGCAATCTGAAGTATTGATAATGGTGGGGATCCGTAAGCGGTCTTGGTCTGGTCGTTGGACACAAACGAAGTACATGAAGTTGCAATGGCTAACTTTTAACTAAACAAATCCCAAGGAAAAGCTACTAGATGGATCTACTTATATAGGAGCAAGGGGTGGCGGCCAAGGAGGTGGGAGGACGTCCCAAGGCAGCCTAAAACTAAATCTAGGTCGTACAAGGCCAATGGGCCCAAGTGGAGGTGATGTAACACCTTTGGACTTGTAGTTTGACTCGGATTCTGCTGCAGCATCAGATTGTTTCGTCCACAACTCAACGCTTCGGACGAATTTGAAGGTGATTCCAATTGGGTTGGAAAGTGCATGAAATCTAGTTTCCAACAAAAAAAGAATCACGCAATTCCGAGTCCGTATAAAAAACTTGTGTGCGTTTTGAGTCAGGTATGTCTGTGCAGTCCGAATCTGAATCCAGAACGTGAGAGACTTGGACTCTATCTTCTCTTGGGCCAAAAGTGACGTGAGAGAACTTTTTGGACAGCAAATAAACATATCTTTCTTCCTTATCTTCATATGTGGATTGTACAAATGTCCCATACACCTACAATTAGACAAAACACAAAAGTGTGTGAAGTATTTTTGTTCTGGATAACACACATAGATTATTGAATAGTTTGCACTAGAAATCACCTCACAAATATGCATATATGCAATATTTTTGGTCATATCCAAGGTAGTCATGTCCTCATCATCCTCCCCTTCTTGAAAATAAAGCTGTCCTCGGCGTTGCTTAATCTGAAATGTGGCTAACAAAAAAGACAAGGTGTACATGTTGTATATGTATATGTCATCCATTTTTACTTCCCTTGATTTTTGCATATATGACACATGAATAGATGAGTAACTTGCATAGTTCATAAAATCTAAAGCTAAAAAATTAGCACAAGAAGTAGAAGGCATGAAAATATTGCAACTCAGTTTGCACATATAAGTGAAGCTCTTATTCATTTCAAAAAATTGACAATGTTCATCATTAAACCATCCCAACATTGGTGAATAAACCTTACTTGCATCAAATTTACATGCTACAACATGCTTAAATAAGCAAACATGCAATAAGTCATTCAACACAGAATCATCACCAAGATTAGAGGTCATATCAAAATGATTAAACTTTGGTTCTTTTGCATCAATAGTTAATTCAATGGGTGCACTCAAAATTGTTGGTATTTCAGTTGTTTGATCACATGGCAAAGTCAAATTATCAACGTAGTCCTCTAAAATAGGTGGTGTGAGCAAAGTAGTGGGTAGCTCATCAGATGGTGCATTCAAATTGACAAGGCATTCATCATTCTCATGTAGAGATGGAAGATCAGTACCTTTGTCATTACCTCTTATGATCAACTCAGATGATGTAGCCACTCTCGGGGGCGATGTGTCACATGGTGGAGGTGATGTAGTCCTGACAACAACGGATGTGGTTGTCATAGTATGCCTAGTAGTTGAAGGAACAATCATATCAACTCTTGGAATGTGCACTGTGCACTTGTTCTCCTCGTGGCCAACACGTCGTTTTATTTCCTGTTCAGCTTTGCAAGCAAGATGAAACAATTGGTCCATAGGATAACACTCTTCATGAATTAGTATCTCTTGAATATCACGGTTTAATCCTCCCCAAAATCTATCCATAAAATCATCTTCACTTTCTTCTAAAGAGGAATGCAACAAGGTAGTTTGTAAATCATCATAATATTTTGTTACAGTTTCACTACCTTGTTTTAAGTGTTGCAACTTCTTAATCATGTCACGAGTATAATAAGCAGGGACGAATGTATGTCGCATGGCAAGTTTCAAATCATCCCAAGTAGTAGGTATATAATCAGGGTGTAACCGACAATATTCACTCCACCAAACCAAAGCATAACCAGTGAAAGAACCAACCGCAACCTTAACCTTTTTATGTTCATCGAAATTATGGGAAGCAAATATATTTTTTATGTCGAACTCCCATTCAATATATAAAGCAGGTTTAAAACGGCCATTAAATGGTGGTATAGATACATTAACCTGATCATGTGCATTTGGATGTTTGTGCACCTCTCGTGACGGTTGTGGTATTTGCAAAGGTGGTGGCACGTCTTCCGCGATCGACAAAGCCCATGAATTGACTCTGGATCCTGTCATGATTAGTAGAACAAGAAACAAAACCCAAAAATAATGTTCCTATAACTACTAGGATGTGGTGGTAAAACGCTCACAGTAAAGCAAATATCAATGTCTTACAAGTTCTTACCATGCAGCAGGCGGTGATCGGCAACCAGCGGTGTCAAGTAACTCCGAATATTGAGTAAAGCGATTGCCAGGGGAGCGTACGTATACACGATGTAGAAATATGTGGAGCTGGGTTGGCTATATATGGTAGCAAAATATTAGCAATAATCAATTCAAAGATGCAATGTTGAATAAACGCTCAACGACGGTACTGTGATGGTCCTAGGCTAGACCGGACTAGAGACGCGAGCCTAGAACACTAATGAGGTCACGGCGTAGCACAACTAGCATCAATGAAGGATACTAAGTAGCTCTTGACAGCAAGATATAAGTGAAGATCACAACGGCAGTGAAGATAATGATGAAAAACAACTGCCAAGCAGGATATACAACAACTCTCTCTCCAACTTTCCTCTTGAAAAGTTTGAGACAATTTTCTGATAAATTCTTTCAAAGAATGCTACTAACTCAAGCTTTCCAATGCAAAAAGAATCACTCAATTCCGAGTTGATATGAGGAGTCAAAGAATTCTAAAACTGGCCTGAAAAATTGGAACAAGTTGTGTTCACGAACTTCGGAGGGCAAAAAGACCTATTTAGAAGCCGATTTTGAGGTGTCAAATATTGAACTAGCTTCTGCAACTATTTAGATGCGGCTCGTCGCTAGCTTCAATTTGAGTACTCACGGAGCCAAAACTGACTTCGTATGAGGAAGATACACCTGTTTTACTGAACAGTGCGCAAAACAGATTCCAATCCGAATTCAGGTACGAGATTGATTCTAGATAGATCCATAAAAAATTTCTTCTCTTTTTTTTCCTCACGCCTTTTTTTTCTTTTTTTTATCCCTCTTTTTCTTTTTTATTTCTTTCCTTTTTTCTCTCTTTTTTTTTCTTTATCTTCTTTTTCTCCCTCTTTACAAGACAAACTAGATAAGATGCAGATTCGATCAGGCGAAGATGTGAGTGACCTCAACTATGATTATGACAATAAACAGTGCGTAGCACGTGGTGGAAATTGGTGGATGGGATGGTGGACAGCGGATGGGATAATGATGCAGCGGCTGCGTGACTAATGTGAACAGAACTCGAAACTCTAAAGGAACTAGACACTAAGACCAGCAACTCGACACGGCGATGCAACCGATAATTCAATAATGCAAACAATGAAAAGAAAATTGCAAAGGCTCAGTCTGGCTAGGACAAAGCATGAATAGATCTAACTTTTGTTTTGTGGCTTTTTCTTGGACAATAGGTAAGAAAATAAATCTAATCTAGGAAAAACTGGAAATTCTCACCGAGCAACCTGAAAACTGATACCACTTGATAGAGGCGAGGGTGTCCCGATCTTTCGATGAGATGATAACTATCGATTTGGTGGAGACGACTTTGACGATCCGACTACAAACGTGCACGACGTTGCGCCTGAGCAATCGCTAAACCAACTCCGAGAGGTTATTGACCATGCTGGAGCACGATCAACCTGACCACGAAGGTCTATTCCTGCAAGCAATCGAAGAACGAGCAAGAATATGATAAAGCAATCTGAATATTGCGAATATATATGAAGTATTGATAATGGTGGGGATCCGTAAGCGGTCTTGGTCTGGTCGTTGGACACAAACGAAGTACACGAAGTTGCAATGGCTAACTTTTAACTAAACAAATCCCAAGGAAAAGCTACTAGATGGATCTACTTATATAGGAGCAAGGTGATAGAGACGAGGGTGTCCCGATCTTTCGATGAGATGACAACTATCGATTTGGTGGAGACGACTTTGACGATCCGACTACAAACGTGCACGACGTTGCGCCTTAGCAATCGCTAAACGAATCTCCTGAGGTTACTGATGATGCTGGAAGCACGGTCAGCCTGACCACGAAGGTCTATTCCTGCAAGCAATCGAAGAACGAGCAAGAATATGATAAAGCAATCTGAATATTGCAAATATATACGAAGTATTGATAATGGTGGGGATCCGGAAGCGGTCTTGGTCTGGTCGTTGGACACAAACGAAGTACACGAAGTTGCAATGGCTAAATTTTAACTAAACAAATCCCAAGGAAAAGCTACTAGATGGATCTACTTATATAGGAGCAAGGGGTGGCGGCCAAGGAGGTGGGAGGACGTCCCAAGGCAGCCTAAAACTAAATCTAGGTCGTACAAGGCCAATGGGCCCAAGTGGAGGTGATGTAACACCTTTGGACTTGTAGTTTGACTCGGATTCTGCTGCAGCATCAGATTGTTTCGTCCACAACTCAACGCTCCGGACGTATTTGAAGGTGATTCCAATTGGGTTGGAAAGTGCACGAAATCTAGTTTCCAACAAAAAAAGAATCACCCCATTCGGAGTCCGTGTGAAAAACTTGTGTGCGTTTTGAGTCAGGTATGTCTGTGCAGTCCGAATCTGAATCCAGAACGTGAGAGACTTGGACTCTATCTTCTCTTGGGCCAAAAGTGACGTGAGAGAACTTTTTGGACAGCAAATAAACATCTCTTTCTTCCTTATCTTCATATGTGGATTGTACAAATGTCCCATACACCTGCAATTAGACAAAACACAAAAGTGTGTGAAGTATTTTTGTTCTGGATAACATAAATAGATTATTGAATAGTTTGCACTAGAAATCACCTGACAAATATGCATATATGCAATATTTTTGGTCATATCCAAGGTAGTCATGTCCTCATCATCCTCCCCTTCTTGAAAATAAAGCCGTCCTCGGCGTTGCTTAATCTGAAATGTGGCTAACAAAAGAGACAAGGTGTACATGTTGTATATGTATATATCATCCATTTTTACTTCCCTTGATTTTTGCATATATGACACATGAATAGATGAGTAACTTGCATAGTTCATAAAATCTAAAGCCAAAAAATTAGCACAAGAAGTAGAAGGCATGAAAATATTGCAACTCAGTTTGCACATATAAGTGCAGCTCTTATTTATTTCAAAAGATTGACAATGTTCATCATTAAACCATCCCAACATTGGTGAATAAACCTTACTTGCATCAAATTTACATGCTACAACATGCTTAAATAAGCAAACATGCAATAAGTCATTCAACACAGAATCATCACCAAGATTAGAGGTCATATCAAAATGATTAAACATTGGTTCTTTTGCATCAATAGTTAATCGCTTTTACCTTGGGGTGGCGGCCAAGGAGGTGGGAGGACGTCCCAAGGCAGCCTAAAACTAAATCTAGGTCGTACAAGGCCAATGGGCCCAAGTGAAGGTGATGTAACACCTTTGGACTTGTAGTTTGACTCGGATTCTGCTGCAGCATCAGATTGTTTCGTCCACAACTCAACGCTCCGGACGAATTTGAAGGTGATTCCAATTGGGTTGGAAAGTGCATGAAATCTAGTTTCCAACAAAAAAAGAATCACGCAATTCGGAGTCCGTATGAAAAACTTTTGTGCGTTTTGAGTCAGGTATGTCTGTGCAGTCCGAATCTGAATCCAGAACGTGAGAGACTTGGACTCTATCTTCTCTTGGGCCAAAAGTGACGTGAGAGAACTTTTTGGACAGCAAATAAACATCTCTTTCTTCCTTATCTTCATATGTGGATTGTACAAATGTCCCATACACCTACAATTAGACAAAATACAAAAGTGTGTGAAGTATTTTTGTTCTGGATAACACACATAGATTATTGAATAGTTTGCACTAGAAATCACCTGACAAATATGCATATATGCAATATTTTTGGTCATATCCAAGGTAGTCATGTCCTCATCAGACTTTCCCTTATGTCATTAAACACAAGAAGGGTAAAGAAAATGTTATTGTTGATGCCTTGTCTCGTCGTTATACTATGCTTTCACAACTTGACTTCAAAATATTTGGTTTGGAGACCATCAAAGATCAATATGTTCATGATGCTGAATTTAAAGATGTATTGCAGAACTGTAAGGAAGGGAGAACTTGGAACAAGTTCGTTCTTAACGATGGATTTGTGTTTCGTGCTAACAAGCTATGCATTCCAGCTAGCTCCGTTCGTCTTTTGTTGTTGCAGGAGGCGCATGGAGGAGGATTAATGGGACACTTTGGCGTCAAGAAGATGGAGGATATACTTGCTACACATTTCTTTTGGCCAAAGATGAGACGGGATGTTGAGCGTTTTGTTGCTCGCTGCACTACATGTCAAAGAGCTAAGTCACGACTCAATCCTCATGGTTTATATATGCCTTTGCCTGTACCTGGTGTTCCTTGGGAGGATATATCTATGGACTTTGTTTTAGGTTTACCTCGAACAAAGAAGGGGAGGGATAGTGTATTTGTTGTCGTGGATACGTTCTCGAAAATGGCACACTTTATACCATGTCATAAAAGCGATGATGCTGTTAATGTTGCTGATTTGTTCTTTCGTGAAATTATTCGCTTACATGGTGTGCCAAATACTATTGTTTCAGATCGTGATACTAAATTTCTTAGCCACTTTTGGAGATGTTTATGGGCTAAGTTGGGGACTAAGCTGCTTTTTAGTACTACTTGTCACCCCCAAACTGATGGACAAACTAAAGTAGTCAATAGAACATTGTCTACTATGCTTAGGGCTGTTTAGAAGAATAACAAGAAAATGTGGGAAGAATGCTTGCCTCATATTGAATTTGCTTATAATCGTTCATTGCATTCTACTACTAAGATGTGCCCTTTTGAAATTGTGTATGGTTTCCTACCTCGTGCACCTATTGATTTGTTGCCTCTTCCATCTTCAGAGAAGGTTAATTTTGATGCTAAAGAA
>NW_025229198.1:25777-26533 GCF_018294505.1 Triticum aestivum | reverse complement strand
ATAACCGCATTGCGTCCTGTCAAATCCTAGCGCGCAGCAATGCGGTAGCGCGAGGCCGAGCAGGGGGGAGGGGCGGTCGGGACCCCCTCCCCTCCCCTGCGAGGCCGAGACAGAGCAGGCGACAACGCGGCGTGCCGCGTCGTCGCATGCGGAGGCGAGTCCGTCACATCCGTGACCCCACTATCTATCTTACGGTTTTTAGGGTTTAGGGTGCATGCGGTGGGGGTGGAAACAGAATAACCGCATTCCGTCCTGTCAAATCCTAGCACGTAACAATGCGGTAGCGCGAGCTCGAGCAGGGGGGACCTCCCCTCCACACCTGCGAGGCCGAGACAGGAACGAGCCGGAGCAGGCGACGACACGGCGTGCCGCGTCGTCGCATGCGGAGGCGAGTCCGTCACATCCGTGACCCCACTATCTATATTAGGGTTTAGGGTGCGTGCGGTGGGGGTGGAAACAGAATAACCGCATTGCGTCCTGTCAAATCCTAGCGCGCAGCAATGCCGTAGCGTGAGGCCGAGCAGGGGGACCCCCCTCCCCCCTGCGAGGCCGAGACAGGAACGAGCGGGAGCAGGCGACGACACCGCGTGCCGCGTCATCGCATCCGGAGGCGAGTCCATCACATCCGTGACCCCACTATCTATCTTAGGGTTTTTAGGGTTTAGGGTGCATGCGGTGGGGGTGGAAACAGAATAACCGCATTGCGTCCTGTCAAATACTAGCGCGCAGCAATGCGGTAGCGCGAGGCCGAGCAGG
>NW_025229198.1:24441-25331 GCF_018294505.1 Triticum aestivum | reverse complement strand
CTATCTTAGGGTTTTTAGGGTTTAGGGTGCGTGCCGTGGGGGTGGAAACAGAATAACCGCATTGCGTCCTGTCAAATCCTAGAGCACAGCAATGCGGTAGCGCGAGGCCTAGCAGGGGGGAGGGAGGGTCGGGACCCACCTCCCCTCCCCTGTGAGGCCGAGACAGGAACAAGCTGGAGCAGGCGACGATGCGGCGTGCCGCGTCGTCGCATGCGGAGGCGAGTCCGTCACATCCGTGACCCCACTATCTATCTTAGGGTTTTTAGGGTTTAGGGTGCGTGCGGTGGGGGTGGAAACAGAATAACCGCATTCCATCCTGTCAAATCCTAGCGCATCGCAATGTGGTAGCGCGAGGCCGAACAGGGGGGACCTCCCCCCTGCGAGGCCGATACAGGAACGAGCCGGAGCAGGCGACGACACGGCGTGCCGCGTCGTCGCATCCGGAGGCGAGTCTGTCATATCCGTGATCCCACTATCTATCTTAGGGTTTTTAGGGTTTAGGGTGCGTGCGGTGGGGGTGGAAACAGAATAACCGCGTTGCGTCCTGTCAAATCCTAGCGCGCAGCAATGCGGTAGCGCGAGGCCGAGTAGGGGGGAACCCCCTCCCCCCTGCGAGGCCGAGATAGGAACGAGCCGGAGCAGGCGACGACACGGCGTGCCGCGTCGTCTCATGCGGAGGCGAGTCCGTCGCATCCGTGACCCCACTATCTATCTTAGGGTTTTTAGGGTTTAGGGTGCGTGCGGTGGGGGTGGAAACAGAATAACCGCGTTGCGTCCTGTCAAATACTAGCGCGCAGCAATGCGGTAGCGCGAGGCCGAGCAGGGGGAGGGGGGTCGGGACCCCCTCCCCTCCCCCTGCGAGGCCGAGACAGGAACGAGCCGGAGCAGAC
>NW_025229198.1:22027-23066 GCF_018294505.1 Triticum aestivum | reverse complement strand
GTTTAGGGTGCGTGCCGTGGGGGTGGAAACAGAATAACCGCATTGCGTCCTATCAAATCCTAGCGCGCAGGAATGCGGTAGCGCGAGGCCGAGCAGGGGGAAGGGGGTCGGGACCCCCCTCCCCTCTCCCTGCGAGGCCGAGACAGGAACGAGCCGGAGCAGGCGACGACGCGGCGTGCCACGTCGTCGCATGTGGAGGCGAGTCTGTCACATCCGTGACCCCACTAACTATCTTAGGGTTTTTAGGGTCTAGGGTGCGTGCGGTGGGGGTGGAAACAGAATAACCATATTGCGTCCTGTCAAATCCTAGCGCGCAGCAATGTAGTAGCGCGAGGCCGAGCAGGGGGGACACCCCTCCCCCCTGCGACGCCGAGACAGAAACGAGTGGAGTAGGCGACGACACGGTGTGCCGCGTCGTCGCATGCGGAGGCGAGTCCGTCACATCTGTGACCCCACTATCTATCTTAGGGTTTTTAGGGTTTAGGGTGCGTGCCGTGGGGGTGGAAACAGAATAACCGCATTGCGTCCTGTCGAATCCTAGAGCGCAGCAATGCGGTAGCGCGAGGCCGAGCAGGGGGGAGGGGGGTCGGGACCCCCTCCCCTCCCCTGCGAGGCCGAGACAAGAACGAGCCGGAGCAGGCGACGACGTGGCGTGCTGCGTCGTCGCATGCGGAGGCGAGTCCGTCACATCCGTGTCCCAACTATCTATCTCAGGGTTTTTAGGGTTTAGGGTGCGTGCGGTGGGGGTGGAAACAGAATAACTGCATTCCGTCCTGTCAAATCCTAGCGCGTAGCAATGCGGTAGCGCGAGGTCGAGCAGGGGGGACCTTCCCTCCCCCCATGCGAGGCCGAGACAGGAACGTGCTGGAAAAGGCGACGACACGGCGTGCCGCGTCATCGCATCCGGAGGCGAGTCCGTCACATCCATGACCCCACTATCTATCTTAGCGTTTTTAGGGTTTAGGATGCGTGCGGTGGGGGTGGAAATAGAATAACCACATTGCATCCTATCAAATCCAAGCGCGCAGCAATGCGGTAG